>NC_140590.1:667569011-667649011 GCF_964204655.1 Triturus cristatus
TTGTTGTCCGCCTACCGCGTCGCCCCCCGCCCTCCCTTCCCGCCACCGCCGCTTGTCCCCGCCCCTTTTGTCTTCTGTATCCCTCCCCGCTCCCACCTCCCAGCTGACCCGCCCACCCGCGCACTTCGCCTTAAATGGCGACCGTGCGAACGCGCAGCGGTCACGCGCAGCGGGCGCGCCGATTGTGCGCCGAAGGCGCGCCAAAGGTAAGCCCGTCTGCGCCCGTCCGCGACCGGATCGCGACCAGCGCCAGGACCCCTGGCCCACGAAGACCCCGACCGACCCGCCTGACGTACTCCGCCGCCACCCTCACCGCACTCAACACCGGCCGACTCCCAGAATGCCATCAAGCCACTCCAAGACGCACCCAAGGCCCGTTCAGCTGCCACGCCTGCAAGTTCTCCTGCATCCGGACCAGCCCCGCACCAGCACCCGCCAAGGCGAACTCCAGCAGCACCCACCTCAAGTGCATCCTGCTCAACACCCGCTCCGTCCACAGACACGCCATCGAACTCTGGAACCTTCTAGACGCCACAGCCCCTGACGTTGCCTTCCTCACGGAGACCTGGATGAACGCCTCTTCAGCTCCCGACATCGCCATCGCCATCCCAGAGGGCTACAAGATCGTCCGGAGGGACCGCAACGCCAACCAGATGGGAGGAGGCATCGCCATCATCCACAGGAACACCATCCGTCTCACGACCAGCACCGACAACACCCTGACCAGCGCCGAACACCTGCATTTCCAGATCCACACCAACCCGAACACCACCCTCAGAGGCACCCTGATCTACCGACCCCCTGGACCACGCACGCAATTCAGCGAGGACATCGCCGACTTCATCAGCCCGCATGCCCTCCCCTCCGCTGACTACATCCTCCTGGGAGACCTCAACTTCCATCTGGAAAACAACAACGACCACAGCACCAGCACCCTGCTCGACAACCTCGCCAACCTGGGACTCAAGCAACTGGTGTCCACCCCCACCCACCTCGCCGGACACACACTCGACGCCGTCTTCTCATCCAGCACAGACATCGACTTCAGCCACGCCACAGAGCTTCAATGGACGGACCACAGCTGCGTCCACTTCACCTTCAAGAGAACGACGACCCACCAACACCAGCAACACACCGCCCGCAGAAGCTGGAACAAGATCACAGCAGACCAGCTCGCCACCTCCCTGAGCCAACACCCTCCTGCCAGCTCAGCGAACCCCAGCCAGGCCGCCGAGAACATCACGAAGTGGATCAGCGACTGCGCGGACAAACTCGCCCCGCTGAGGACCCCGCCTAGCAGACCCGGCAGCAAGAAGGCCCCATGGTTCACCGACGAACTCAAGAGCTCCAAGAAGAACTGCCGAGCCCTCGAGAAAGTCTGGAAAAGGGAACCGACACCGGACAACAGGACCTCCTACAAACTTGCCACCCGGAAACACCACCAGCTGATCCGCGCCGCCAAGAGAACAGCATACAAGGACCGGTTGGACAACAACGCACACAACAGCAAGGAACTCTTCAACATCGTGAAAGAGCTCTCCAACCCCAGCGCAGGAAACAACGACATCACCCCATCGCAAGACCTCTGCAACTCCCTCGCCTCATACTTCCACAACAAGATCACGGACATACACAGCAGTTTCAACAACCAACCAACGCACACCACGACCGACCAGCCACCCCCCCCCCACCACCACCCTCCACGCCTGGACCCAGATCAGCACCGAAGACACCATCCGCACGATGAACTCCATCCACTCCGGATCACCGACCGACCCCTGCCCTCACCACGTCTTCAACAAGGCCGACACTGTCATCGCACCCCACCTGCGAGAAATCATCAACACATCCTTCGACACCGCCATCTTCCCCGAAAGCTGGAAACACGCCGAACTCAGCGCTCTACTCAAGAAACCAACAGCGGACCCCGCCGACCTCAAGAATTACCGCCCCATCTCGCTTCTCCCGTTTCCGGCCAAAGTCATCGAGAAGACCGTCAACAAGCAGATGGCCGCCTTCCTCGAGACGAACGGATCCCTCGACCCCTCACAGTCCGGCTTCCGAGCCAAACACAGCACCGAGACCGCCCTCATCGCCGCCACCGATGACATCCGAGCCCTGATGGACAAGGGAGAAACAGCGGCCCTCATCCTCCTAGACCTCTCCGCGGCATTCGACACGGTCTGCCACCGCACCCTAATACAGCGCCTCAGCAACATCGGAATCCAGGACAAGGCGCTGGAATGGATCATCTCCTTCCTCGACGGAAGAACACAGCGAGTCCGCCTACCACCGTACAAGTCAGAGGCCTCCGAAGTCATCTGCGGCGTCCCCCAAGGATCATCCCTGAGCCCAACCCTCTTCAACGTCTACATGAGCCCCCTCGCGGCCATCGTACGCAAACACCACCTCAGCATCATCTCCTACGCCGACGACACCCAGCTGATCCTCTCCCTGACCAACGACCCCGCCGCCGCCAGAGCCAACCTGCACGAAGGGATGAGAGAGGTAGCCGAGTGGATGACGACCAGCCGCCTGAAACTGAACTCGGACAAGACGGAGGTCCTCATCCTGGGCTCCTCACCCTCCGCCTGGGACGACTCCTGGTGGCCTCCCGCCCTGGGCACCGCACCCAAACCGACAGACCATGCACGCAACCTGGGCTTCATCCTGGACTCCTCCCTCTCCATGACCAGGCAAGTCAACAGCGTCTCCTCGGCGTGCTTCAACATCCTACGCATGCTACGAAAGATCTTCTGGTGGATCCCCACAGAGACCAGGAAGACCGTCACCCAGGCCCTCGTCACCAGCCGACTGGACTACGGCAACGCCCTCTACGCCGGGACCACCGCCAAGCTCCAGAAGAGACTCCAGCGGATCCAAAACACCTCAGCCAGACTCATCCTCGACATCCCACGATCCAGCCACATCTCCGGACATCTGAGAGACCTTCACTGGCTCCCCATCAACAAGAGAATCACCTTCCGCCTCCTCACCCACGCACACAAAGCCCTACACGACCAAGGCCCGAGCTACCTCAACAGCCGAGTCAACTTCTACGCTCCCAAACGCCACCTCCGATCAGCCAACCACGCCCTCGCCGCCGTCCCCCGCATCCGAAGAGCGACTACAGGAGGAAGGTCCTTCTCCTACCTGGCCGCCAAGACCTGGAACTCCCTCCCGTCCGTCCTGCGCCTGACCCAAGACCACCTCTCCTTCAGGAAGAAGCTGAAGACCTGGCTGTTCGAGCAGTAGCGGCACCCCCCCCCCCCAAGCGCCTTGAGACCCTACGGGTATGTAGCGCGCTTTACAAGTGTCACTGATTGATTGATTGATTGAGAAACAAAGTTGTATTCTGGCTAAATAAAAACCGTCCTCTTCCCCCCTCCTCCTCGACTGAAATATTGTTTGTGAGAAGAGTTGAATGGGTGGGCCACTGTACCAAGGATCTAGAGGGGGACTGCATCATTATATCCTTTAAGGATCCCTGGGTGGTAGATTTCTTGCGTAGGGAAGCAAGGTTTGGGAGGTTGGGTGATGTGCAAACCCTGGGCCTTGGGTATTTTTATCCCAAACGATCCTGCGAGTTCCCCTCTAGTCACATCTTCCCTAGAAGACCTGTTAGGAGATATCTTGCCGATAGAACACCTTACATCCCGCAGTACCCTTTATTGTCTAATCGCTACGAACCCCTCTCTGGCCTGGAGTGTATCGATTGACTTCACCCGGTAGCTGGCAGCGGGAGTGTTCTGGGTAACCAAGTGGGTGGGGTTGACAGAGTCTGTACCGAGGTATCGATCCAGGGAGGTGTCACCATGGAGAAGGAGAAGGTGGCGGACTCTGCATATTATCATCAAGATGACAACATGGTGGAGGGGTCCCAATTTAATATAGTCTCATCTTTGGGAGTGGATCATTGTAGCATGCATGGCACAACAACACCCAGTCAGTTCGTGACACTCAAATTAGCTTCATGGAATGTAGCAGGGCTGAAGGGGCGTATGGCTTCAGAGGACTGGCTGGACTTTATTGATACTTTTGATATCCTACTGTTCCAGGAGAGCTGGGCCCCTGATCCAATTCATAGGGCCGGGTTCCTAAATTTTTTTAAACCAGCAATAAGGGGCAATAAAGGTCGAGCATCGGGGGGGGGTTAGTGATCTGGGTTAAACAGTCCATTGGCTATCGACCAATGGAAATTGTTCTGGACAACCCGGACCTCTTGGGAATTAGATTAAGTAAGGATAACTGCCCGGACATTGTAGTCATTAACATCTATGCACGTGGTCAACCTGGAGGGCGCTGTCCTAGTATCCTAGATGTGTTAGACTGTTACCTCGAAGGGATAGGGAGAGACAAGCTACTCGTCCTAGCAGGGGACCTCAACTGCACCTTTGAGCCTCTTTATAATGCGGGGGAGGATCTGGGGTTTGAGGAGGACACTGTCTGGAATATCCCGATGCTGTCTTTGAATAATATTAAAAGAGGCTCTGAGGCAGCTTTACACTGTTTGGGGTTGTGTCTGGATTGGGGTTTGAGGGCAACCAATGGTCGTACGGCCTCTGATAAGGATGGCAAACCCACTTTTGAAAATGGGGTGAGGAAAAGTAGAAGAGATTACATCTTGTTAAAAATTGAATATTGGTCACTCTTGGATGATATGGAAGTTGTGTCCCGTCCTGAAAGTGACCACAACCCTTTGTCATTAAGCATGAGACTCCCAGGTGGATTCGGCAGGTCTATAACTGCTGTTCATCTAACAGGTGATGCTATCTTGACAATCGATAGGAGAAGGCTCAGATGGTCCAGGGTGGTGGAGGATCCGACTTTTTTAGATAGCATAATGAAGGTAGTCTCGTCGACTTTGAGCGATATTTCGATTCTCGCCCCCACCATGGATGTTAGTAATCAGATTTGTGATCTTCACGAACGGTGCTTTGCTAATCTTAAGGCCCTCTTAACCCTTCCACCCACACAAGGCACAGTAAAGGCATATGGATCCCGTGAGAAATGGTACAATAAAAACTGCATGGAGGCACATAGTCGTTTAGTCAAAGCAGTGAAATCTAGGATTTCCAGCGATATTAAAGAGGCACGTTCAATGTATAAAAAAATTCAGTGGGAAGCAAAAAAGGAATGGGATGACCTACATTGGTCTGACCTATTGGATGCCTGTACTTCTGGCAACCAGATTAAGTTTTGGGAAATTGTTAAGTGGGGCAGAAACCCCAATTCCCAAACTCCAGTTAATCATTTTTCTGCAGAAGCATGGGTTGATTTCTATTCTGGTCAGTTCATGGATCCTGATTTAGAAATCGACATGGAACCGACCAAGCAGGAAATTACCCTTACTCCCAACCAAGAGTTAAACTTCACGCCACTGGAAACTGAGTCTGCGCTCCGCCTGTTCCAAAGGGGGAAGGCGCCAGGGATGGACTCCATCCCGGCTGATTTATTCAAAATCAATCCCCAACTTTGGGTTCCTTATATAACTGCGGTACCGAATGCTATTGCCAAGGGGGCCCGGATCCCCGTGTCCTGGAAGGGGGCAGAGATTCTCCCCATTTGTAAAAAAGGGGACCGTTCAGTCCCGGGAAACTACCGTCCCATAAGTTTAAATGATTCACTTCAAAAGGTCATTGCAAGGATGGTCCTTGCCAGAGTTCAGGGATGGATGGAGTTGGAGGGTATCCTGTCCCCCCTACAGGTCGGTTTCAGATCAGGTACCAGCACCATTGACCAGGTCTTCAGATTTTGTCTGATCTACTGGAAGGTGGTGCTGTTGGGCGGCGGGTCCATCTACGCAGCCTTTATAGATCTGAAATCGGCCTTCGATCTTGTGCCAAGGGCTAAACTCTGGACCGTTCTTAGAAATTTGGGACTGCCGTTAGAAATAGTGGACATGATTGTAAGATTACACGAGGGAAATTTTGCTAGGGTGAGGTGGGGAGGCCAAGGGCAGGTGACAGATTGCTTCCCCGTAACACGTGGCGTCCGCCAGAGTTGCGTTCTGGCACCTACACTCTTTTTGTTGTTCATTGACCAGGTGGTCAAGTTCTTTGCTAAGACCCCCACTGATGCACCCTCTTTGGGCGGGACCAAGTTCCCTATGCTCATTTTTGCCGATGACACCTTACTTCTCTCAAAGACTCGTAGTGGTCTGCAAATTGCATTGACCCGATTTGAGGAGTTTTGTAATGTCAATGTCAAAATCAATGTGAGCAAAACTAAATTCATGGTCCTAACTAAAAGTCGCCCTATTAAGAGCTCAGTGAGCATGAATGAAATCGGTTTGGAACAAGTTGAGGTTATGACCTATTTAGGAGTAACCTTGGACTACCTTCTCTGCTGGAAACCACAGGTTGACATATTACACCTAAAATTTGCTCGCCTTACTGGTTGTCTTCTGCAGGAGCAAAAAAGGTCCTCAACTAAATGTGCCAACCCGCACTTAAGATCTATGCCACCAAGGTAAGCTCCGCGATACTGTACGGGGCAAACCTCTGGGGGCATATGGACCTATCAACCCTGGTGAAAGTTCAAAATAAATTCTTGCGGAAACTGGTAGGACTCCCCCAATCAGCTCCAATCAAACCACTATGTCTGGATATGGGCTGCAACCCAATTAACGAAATGGCTCGATACAGGCTAGTAGCCCTGTGGAGACGTATCTGGACTTCCCCAGATTTAAGCCTCTTTGCTAGGGAACTTGAGGAAGTATGATCTTGGATGACATGGGTCTTAATCAGCTGTGGGTTTCCCCGGGTTCAACCACCTTTCCTTCAAAACAGGAATTTAAAGCACTCTACTGGGCTTTTGTTCGCCAAGCATTAGTTAACGCCTCAGATTGTACTAGCTTAACAGGAAGGTTCTTGTCACATAAATTGGACCCTTTCCTGGAGAATTACTGGGACGTTATAACTAAGACACTTGACAAAAAGCTCTACCACCAGTTCCGAGTAGGGTCTTTGCCCTTAAGATCCTTCACCAAGAACTGGTCTAACCGAGCGAGTGATTTCTGCCCCTGGTGCATTGGTCACAAGGAGAGTGTTGGCCATCTCCTATTTGCATGTCCAGCCTATTATGCTCCGAGAAGCAAATGGATTAGACCCATTTGCCGCCATCTTAAAGTCAGAGGGAGTGCTGAGGCTATATGGGTGCTTCGTACCAATACCTCAGAGGTGGTAGTTGTGGGCGTAGCCAAATTCCTGGGGTGGGCATGGGTGATTAGAGCAAGATATCTGCAGGCACCTTGATCTTGCTCTTGTCTTTTAACTTCTCAACGGGTTTTTTCATGTAGTAGGTCTTTATCATATTGTTTAATTCTATTTTTAACGCTGTAATGTTTTTTGAAATTTATGAAATTGTAATCGTGATGGTTTTAAATTACCTATTTTTTGTATGTCTAATTTTTATTGCTCTCAATTGTCTTTTATGATGTAAAAATCGAAATAAAGACTTTAAACCGTGATTAGGAGTCTGGCGATGCCCCCGACTCATACTGATGGCCTGTGGAGATGCTCAGTTTTTGAAAACAGGTTGTGTGAGATACTATTCTTTGCAGCTTTGTAGTTTATGCAGCAGGTCAACAGAATGCTTTAGTCTTGTAACAGCATCCATGTTTAAATGCAGCACAGCCTTAGAGATGCAAATTTATTTGTTCAGTATTTTTAAGAGACTTGTTAAGTCAACACGGGTTTTGTTCACTAGAGTACCAGTGGTATTATCAATACCAACAAGTATGACAGCGCCACGTCTTATACCATAACCAGCAGCGTTTCACCAGAGCTGTTGCTCCTTTACCCCTTCTTGTATATCTTTCTTCATATGAGAGCGCCTCCAGATATGAGTTCAGACTACCAGTTACTTAAAAAAATACTTTTTAATTAGTTGCTATAATGGGTTTATTACTGTCAATGTTCCCACGTTAAAGAACAGTAAATGTTAAGCACCGAGGATAATGTGCGGCATGGCTAAATACTTATAAGGTCCCAAAGGAGAGACCTACTGGCTATGCCAATGCTTGTTATGTATCCTACCCGTGAAATTTAGACCTGTATCCAAAGAACTCCCTGAAAGATGGTTGAGTCCTCCTTGGTTTATAGGGAACAGGGTGCGACCCCATGATGTCCCCAGGGCCATCTAGGGCTAGCTTGGGCTCCAGGAGGGGAGCTGCACGGCCCCCCCTCTCATCCTTGCCATTATTCACAGTAGAGATTTTGTGTGCAACTTTGAACCTGCAGACATTCCTAACTGCGAAGCGGCATCATTTAAAATTGCCCTCAGTCCCAATTTTACCTTCTCTGGCGTACTGATCTATCGACCGCCAGTAAATAATCCCTCTTGGTCAGATAATTTGGTAAACTTTATCCTACCCCAACATCTAAATGCTCAAAACTTTACTGTACTTGGAGATTTGAATCTTCATTTAGAAGATGACAACAACAAGACCTGCAAAAACTTAATAGACGACTTTATGGTTCTAGATATGACTTTACGTAATAGGGGTCCAACTCACAAAGCTGGACACTTGTTAGACCCTATTATATCAAATATGAAAGAACTCTCATGGTTTAACACTACTCCTGTTCTCTGGTCAGATCATTTCCTATTACGTTTCGCTATCTCACTTAAACCTACCAAATGTCCTGTTACGACTCCTTCAGAATCTTTTAGGAGAAATTGGAAATCTCTAAATTTGGAGGATCTCAACAATGCTTTGAGAAAAGATCACCCATGCTTAGATGGAGATATGGAAAGCATAGCAGAGACTACACAAACATGGTTAAATGGTGCAGCGGATACCTGCCTGCCCCTATCCCGTTGCAAAGGAAAAACACATCGCCCTCCCGCCCCCTGGTACACAGAAGCTCTTAAGAAAGAAAAATCCACATGTAAGACCCTGGAGAGGCAGTGGCGTAACAACTATGAACTCCATCAAAAAGAAGTTTACCGAAAGGCCAGAAATAGCTATCATTCAGCATGCATGAAAGCTAAAGCATTCTATGTTACTACTAGCATTAACATGTCCGTAAATAAATCCCAGACTCTCTTCAATACTGTAAAAGAGCTGGCTGGTGAGAATTCAAGAGCGGAACCTACCCCTCTCAATACCCAGCAGTGCCAGGACTTGGCTTCGTTTTTCACCGATAAGATTGAGAACATTGTCTCTAATATCAAAAGGGACAGCACGATCAAACTTAAACAATATAACATCCCCCAAGTCCCCAGAGGAAATTGTCATCTTGAAGCCTGGCCTCCCATTAATCTGGATACACTGAAGGAATTATTAAAATCGATCAAATCGGGTTCCCCACGTGACCCTATTCCTATCAGTATCTTAAGTAAATTAGAGGACTCTGCCATGATCTCCATAGCTGAGATACTGAACGCCTCCATTGAGCAGGCCACAGTTCCTGCTCTATGGAAACATGCTATGGTCAGTCCTCTACTTAAAAAGCCGGCCGCAGACCCTATGATATTGGCCAATTATCGTCCAATTTCATTACTGCCTGCCTTTTCAAAAATTTTGGAGAGGCACATCCATAAGGCACTTTCAACCTATGTGGAAAAGAACGAGCTTCTTCATTCGTCCCAATCTGGGTTTAGGAGTGGTTATTCCACCGAGACGGCCCTGCTCGGGGTCACAGAAAAGATCAGGGAGCTCATGGATGACGGCCAAACGGTAGCATTGGTCTTGTTGGATCTAAGTGCGGCCTTCGACACCATTTCTCACTCCATACTGCTTGACAGGTTGGGGGAGAATGGTGTCGAAGGCAAAGCACTGGAGTGGATTAGATCATACCTATCCCTCCGCACTTTCCAGATCTCCTCTTCGGAGGCATGCTCTGAGGTATTCCACTCTCCTCATGGTGTGCCACAGGGATCGATCCTGAGCCCTTTGTTTTTTAATTTGTACCTACGACCATTGGCCAATCTTGCAGAAAATGTTGGTCTTATTTTAATGACTTATGCAGATGATTCTCAAATCCTGTTTTCACTTTCCAAATCTGACTCATCTGCTCCATCTGCATTAAAAATAGGCCTTCAGGAAATATTTAGTTGGATGTCAGCTAATCAACTTAAATTAAATGGGGAGAAAACAGAGGTCCTCCTCTTAGGGAATAGTGAAGATCTCTGGAGTGATCCCCATTGGCCATCGTCATTAGGTAAATTTCCACCTCCAGCCTCTCAGGTCAGAAACCTTGGGGTCATCATAGATGACAGTCTATCTATGACTCAGCAAGCCAACAAAGTGGCAGGCATATGTTTTACCATTCTTAAATGGCTTCGCAAAATTGTCTGGATGTTACCACCTACTACCCAGAAGAACGTAGTCAATGCCTTAGTGACATCTCGGCTTGATTACGGTAACATCTTGTACCTGGGCTCAAACAAAGCAGTAATAAGACGTCTGCAACTGGTGCAAAACGCTGCTGCCAGACTGCTTTGCAGAATCCCTAGATCCGCTAGGATCACCAAACATCTTAGGGACCTGCATTGGCTCAGGGTTGAAAACCGGATTCGTTTCAAAACCCTGACCTACCTATTTAAAATCAAAGCTGGCACTGCCCCCAAATACCTACAGGACCTTGCTAAGCCCTACCTCCCCAATCGCAGTCTTCGTTCTTGCACTGCTGCGAACTTTGCGGTACCGAGGTTCAAATGGGCTAGAATAGGCGGGAGATCATTTTCCTATTTGGGCCCAACTCTGTGGAACACATTACCCATTCATATACGCAAGGAGGAAGACTATATGAATTTTAGAAAAAGTGTAAAAACCTGGTTGTTCGACAAATAAGTGCTTTAAATGCTCTCTATCCAGTTGTGTTTTGTGTTTTGCTGGTCCGGCGCCGGGAAACCCTTTGTGGGTAGCTGTGCGCCTTACAAGTGTTATAAAATAAAATAATAAAAATCCTTTAATTTTTCCCAGGGAGGTGCACGGCCTCCCGCATTCAATTTAACCTTATGCCCTGGGGAGGTGGTAGTCCCCAGGGCTGTGGGGGGGCTAAGTGCTCTACCCGAATTCAATTAAAACGTATGCACCTGGCAGGTGGTGGTTCCGGGGGCTGCGAGGGGGTCCATTCAGCCCCACATCTAATTACAATAAAGCCCCTGGAAGGTGGAGGTCCACGGGGTGGGGAAGGAGGGTTAGTGAGCTCCCCCCATTTGAAATTAAATAAGCCCCGGAGTGGTGGTGGTCCCAGGGGCAGCAAGGTAGGACATATGGGCCACCCCCACATCAATAGGTTAAGAAGCCCTGGGGAGGTGCTGGTTGCCGGAGCATAAAAAGCCCCAAGAGGGGCGCACCCCTCCCTTAATAAAACAATGCCCCCGGGACCTGGCCCACCAAGGAGAAATAATAAACAAAGTGCGGGAGCCCGCACTTTTATTTTTTATTTTTGGCCTGACCTGTAGTTCACGCCTAAAAGTTTTTTTTAAATGCTTGTTTTTTTAGCCCTGGGGACCAGAAGTTAACATGCTTATAGGTCACTGCATAGTTTTCATGTAAGTTATTTGATTAGATGCTTATGGGTCTCTGTTTATTTATCTATCACAATTTGTAAATATTATCACAACCATTTTATCTACAAGTGCTGCCCTATTGAAATATTGAGGAAAGATTAAAAATATATATTTTTTAAAGTGATAATTATATAATTACACACAAATTTGCTTCAAGTACAGCAACACTTGAAATAAAGTTTGCTATAAAAAAAAGTACAGCAACACTTGAAAATCTAAGTTTATACAACTTTAAATCTCAATATATTATCGCCCTTATACATGTATACCCTTTCTATGTAGATTATGTAGCTATATATTTAGTACTTTACTCCTACTGTAGAAGAAAAAGAAATACCTTTGACTCTCTCCCATGCACTACTCAGTCTCACCCTATACCTCTTTCAATATATCCTCTAACTCCACTCTCTGACTCATCCCAAACCTCAGTCTACATCTCTTATCTCCAATAGAACCCTTCTAGACTGTTCCCCAAACCTCATTTACTACTATGATCTCCCTAATTCTTTTCTAGAGACTCTTCTCACCTCCATCTCCTGTCACTCATCCCAAACCTCATCTTACTACTATGATTTCCCAAATAACACTTTCTTGACTCTTCCCTCTTCTATTTCTCCATTACCCTATTCAATCCAACTTACAGACTCGCATGTCAAATCACCTCATATTTCCCTATACTAATACATCACTAATCCTTTTTGGGTTCCGAAGTAGCGTGCTACTCGCCGAAAAGCATTATGACGCCTCGTCAGGGGGAGTAAGCGCATTATAAATACAATTACAATTACTGATGCCTTCAAAGTAGAACACCCTCCCAACTCAACTGCACCTTATGATTAATTTTGAGGGCTTCAGGAAGGCTCTTAGGACCTACTTTTGTGGCTAAGCTTGGTGCCTCCGTTAGTAGTTTTCATTTCCCTAAGTTTCATAACGTCCTAAAGTTAAAGATTTTACTTTGTAGGTTTTACATCCATTCATTTGTTCTTAATAAAGACAGAGTGAAGAATCAATGGCATAACATGATTAGGTGTAGGAAAAAGAGTTCTCATGAAAACTTGTCACTCTGCCTTCAAGCGCAAAAAGAACAATTGATGGACAGAATGCAGAACAATTTCATGCATTCACCCCAGTACAGAGATCTGGGCCTAAATCCATCGTTTTTGCTCACCATGCCATTCCAGTTTGGACCCAGCAATATGCAAATCAGTCTTGACCCTGCGCCCAATGGGAACAGTCCAGCCCGAACTGCCAGGCCAGGTCCTCCCTGAACTGGAATCAAGCATCCTAGGACCGGTTTCGGGCTTTCAGCCCTCATCAGCCAGGATAGCTTGACTCCAGTGGCATGGAGAGCACGGGACCCTGTCTGAGCATACCCGTCCCACTCGAGGTGACAAACGCAAAAAGAAAAATTGATGGACAGAATGCAGAACAATGTCATACATTCACCCCAGTACAGAGATCTAGGCCTAAATCCATCCCCGAAACCGGTCCTAGGATGCTTGTTTCCAGTCCAGGCAGGACCTGGCTTGGCAGTTCGGGCTGGACTGTTCCCATGAAGCACAGGGTCAAGACTGATTTGCATATGGCCAGTCTAAACTGGGGTGGCATGGTGAGCAAAAGAATGATGGATTTAACCCAGATCTCTTGACTGGGGGTGAATGTTTTGATTTGTTCTGCATTCCGTCCATCATTTGTATGTCTTTTGCTTTCTCGCACTCTGCCTTCAAGGGTGCAGAACAGACTCCCAGAAGTATGTTGTATACCTGTGCTCCTATGATTCCTAAGATTGCATGCTTTAGCAAAATTCGATTTACTTATATTCAGCCTAACTTGCCTGCTGGATTGTAGGAAACAACTCTCTTGAAAATACTTTATATTTGACAGTCCAATAGCACTTCACTCAGTAGATTGGGGACACATTTTCCGCCTAAAACCAGTTTTATTTTTACCTTTGCCACAGTGCTGTTCATACTGCAGAAAAAAAATCTCACCATTCATTCACTCAAGCCTGAAGATTGTAAAAAAAATCTACAATATTTGGAAATAATTTTAACAACTTTTATTGCTCCCTAAACACCATGGTACAGAGGTTTGCATTTCTCAAAATCCTTTGAACTGCTGGCAAAAAGTTGCACTAAGACCGCAGATTATAAACTATTGATGTAAGAAGAAACTTTACACTACATATTTTACACTGGTTTAAGACCCTCTCTCTATGCACTATTGTTAAATTCTTGCTGCCACAAACCTCTGGAGAATGGATCGATTCCCCAACTCACTTTGTAGCTGGATAAAATCCATAAGCGTTCATTTGGCAGAAAGATAACTCATAGTGTTTCCATTGAAATGGGGACAACCAGCAACTGCTATTTAATAAATTACAGAATTTACATTCCTTTGGTTTTTTTTTTAGAATGGTCGGAGAAGTAGACAATTGTATGTTTTAAGAATGAAGATTAATCTACTGTGGCGAAAATGTAAAGTATATCTGAGGCCACTAATGAGTGTATATGTATATGTTTGTGAAGGAGCCCACAATCTAGAAAGAGAACATAACTTTTGGTGTCAATGGTTTTCTGTCTTAACTCATCCTCTCCTAGCAGAGATGTATGGTGAACACTGCATATTTCGTGTGGCAAGGTACTGAACAAGGCTATGGAAAGAGTAGAGATGGAGGTTGGTTGGCAATTGATAACTGTCAGTAGAAGAGAAGGCTGTCAGCAGATAGCTGTCAATAGCAGGGAAGTGTATTTTGAGGCATCAGGTAAAATGGATCATTATGGACCAAACCTTGTTTAAAGCAGAAGATGTGACTATCTATTGTTTGTGCAAGTGGAGGTGGTGTTTTGAATACAGTGAGCGCCTGTGAGAGTGTGCACTTGTATAAGTATTTTTGTGCACCATGACCATGTGTGCTTACATGCCCTTACTGCGCTGAATGAATGATGTTCCAAAGTTAGCCTTTTAACACCCGAGACCACTACAACAAAGCCTCCCTTTCAAATAGACAAATTAACAGATTACAACAGCACTTACTGTTGTCAAGTCAAGGAGCAACCACTGCAATTGAAACTGTGCTGTGTTGTCCAACAAAAAAGTGGGCAGTCTGATATGGGTCTACAGCTATGTCATCTGCCTAATCTTCAACCTACTATGTTTAGACTACATGCCATGGCATCACTGCTGATGATACAATTGACCAGCTGATCATCTAATACATTGACCCAAAAATCCTTTGGCAACACTACAAACCTCTCCTCTACTAGGTGACAATTCCTCAAAAGAGTGCTGCTCCCTTTATGATTGAGGTGCCTTAAGAAAAACACCTAAATATGCTTGTCATTCAAAAGCGAAATGGGACGGTTTGGGGGTATATCTCTCAAGTTTCACTTAGTTATTTGCCTTGACGAGCCTCTGTGATTTCCAGAGGAGTGCTGATGCACCAGCTGCTGCACACGGCTTACAAGGTTTGGACTACTAGACGTGTTCTTACCTTTTTCAGTATTGCTTTCAGCATCCCTCCGACATTCTTAGCTAATCTGAGGAAGCCTACTCATGGCACTAGACTTACATAAGGGATCACAAATGAACATGTATATGTGTGAGGATGAAACCAGTATGTGAGCAGAATAATAGTGGGTTGTTCATGGTACACGAGTTACAGTGGAAGTTAGAGAAGGAAGACGATATTGATGAAGGTTCATGGACTGTGTCTATTTAATGGTGTACCTTAAATGCAGATGAATCCTTCACCTATGTGTATTCATATCAACCTTTTATTTGTTAGTGTTTTTATCAAGAGCAATCATGAATGTGGACTGTATCTATATAAGATACTGTAAACAAAAGCGTGTGCACTTCAGAGTGCCATACCCATATGCAAAAATATACACAAGTACATTTGGGTATAGATAAATAGGCAAGCATAATTAGAGTATTCTTGAAGTTTCCAAGACACTGTTTTCGAGGAACATTAGTTTACCTGTTTGAAAATTTCAGCAATGTACAGAAGCATGCCTATGTATGTGCATTTCCTTCCTTTTCATTTGCGAAACGAGCTTCATAATGTGAGTCATTCATCATAAAACAGAATAGAGCGTTCAATATACAAAAACACTGCGTGCTATTTCCACACAATGATTGGGTATTTTCACCGACTCAAATTTAGCTACCAGGCTATCGATTTAACATGATAAATCAAAATGATTTCTGATGCAAATTTGCTTTTATTTCATGAGGCACGTCTGCCCAGAAGGGATAAACGGACATTCTACAAAAAAATGGAATATACCAAGGCCCTTAAAAAACAACACAGACAGGAGAGGGCTCATTCAATTTTGTTATGTTTGGTTATTGATGAAAGAACTGTGATTTATAAAATATTGATATATCTTTAAGATAGAAGGCAGCAGTGTTTTCTGTAGATAAACCAATATTTTTGCCAAGTCCTCTGGCCTCCAATAATAAATCACCTCTGAACGTGAACCCAAATGTTAGCAAGTAGAAAATGAATCCTAATTAGTTAAATCTTACTTCAAATCAAAGTGACCAAAGCATTTTCCATAAAAAAAGTTATAAAATACATTCTAAAACGAGCTCATTTAATTTGACATTACACAAACAATATTATCGCCCCTTATTTGGACAGCCTGAACCTTACAAGTACCTCAAGTCAGATCTTGGACTATGTTGTGTAGGAGTGTAGTTTCCCATGTTAGAAGAGTACGACCAACATTTAATAAAATAAATGAACATCTAACTATGAATATTTTAAGATAACTAAACCTAAATACATTTTACATGTTTTTTACGTTATATTCGTATCTTCAAATAAAGAAGCTACATTGTCCTCTTCGGAAGGGTGCAATAAGCACTGCAAGTCTTCTGGAAGAAGCCGCCCAATAATAAAGCTTAAGATTTAGGATGACCAAAAGTGAACTGTAGCTTCAAACAAAGTAAACAATGGCAGACTGAATGAGACGCAAAAAAGACATTAGAAACATCTATTGGGAATATCTGAACAACAAAAAATGCCAAGGGGAATTTAATTATGACAGACTATGGTTTGCGAATCACTTACTTGAAAGAACGGGTTGCTCCAGACGTGAATGGACTCGGTGCGATTCAGGCTGTCAAGCACAAGATTGCTGATGACGTTTACTAACACTGGCAACGAGTGCACCATGGTACTGTTGAACACAGCTTCAAAGGTGTAAGACTACAGAAATGGAAAGGTACGATTTAAAGGTGAAAGACCAATGTAGAACAGTTACACTGAGATAATTAAGAGAATATTGCAGTAAACCTTGCAGCACAAATTTGACTGGCCTTAAAGGGGAAATTACAATAAATGCAGTGTAAAAATAACATCGAAAATGTGCACGAGTTACAACTACAGCAGTCACCACCTCTCTATACAGTTATGAGACTGATGGAATACGTAAAAAAGAAAAATTTGATTTCTCTCGTATCTTCCCTACATTTTACCTGTGGCCCAGTTGGTATAATTGGTATTATGGCAACTAAGGTATAAAGGTTGTATGGTGCAGGATATGCAACTGATGGCAAATACTAAGATCAAATGTACATATTAAAGGCCCCAGCTTACTTGCCTCCACAAAAGTCCCATGATGCGCCTAACTGCTATGCTGTTAAATATAGATCTGTTATTATCAGGAAGGTGACATTCCTTCCTTTCCCAATGTATTCTTTATCATTCAGGAAACCTGCTCTCTTACAAGGCTCATTTAAGGTTTGCGACCATATGAGGGAGAACTAGTCGAATCATTTTTCCCACTTTTCCTGGGGGACAGATGTGAAGAGAATCAAAAAATTGAGACAGAGCGAGATAATAGTCTAAATAAATAATCTCATATTCATTCACACCACAGTACTAAAACAATAAAAATTAAAGGAAGCCTTTGATGTATTTTTTCCTAAACAAATAGATTTTGTGCAATTTATGTCAGGCTACTCAAAGAGGGCGCTATATCAAAGATGTGCATGATACACATCAGTCAAAAAGAATTGTTGTTAGCTGATTTCTGGATAAGGCATATATGTTGTTTGAGTCCTGTTATGTCAAGTGTGAAAATTTGCAGTTTAACAATAATCTGTCATCTTTGGGAGCATAATTTCTCAGAGGTGGGCATAAAACCTCTTGACAAATCCCGAGACTGTCTCACTCGAATCATTTTTTCCTCTGTACAACACTTGGCAAGGGTTCGTAAGGTCCAAACACATTCATTTTGGAGCCTCTGGATTATCAGCCATGGATGAATGTACAGCACAGAACATAGCGAAGAGGCAGCAAAACAGCCCGACAGCTTTGCAAGCAAGGCAAAATCTTGATGTGTATTAAAAAAATAAAAAACAGGAGCACTAGATTTATTTACTTATACACCCACGGAACCATCTATATCACTAACATTTCATTTCAGATGCCCGTCTGAGGCCTTAAGAAACGTTTGCAGATAATGTTAACTGATATCCTGGTGATCTATACGGCTCTCTTTGGTTGTTAACATATACGTTTGGCAAAACCCAGCTTCACTGCAACATGAGAGCAACTAGTTGTTGGACTTTGGATAAAGGCTAGTGGTGATGGGAAGGTGGTGGGTAGTTTGTCGACAATCAGCTGTGCATCACCGTTTGTATGTGTACAGGGCACAGGGTTACAATTTAACTAAAAGAATGTTTGACACATGCAGACCCCTTTAGTAGCAGAATGTGACTATGTCTTTAGTAATTGATTTCTGCTGAGACGTGTTCTTTGTTTATGTCGATAGAAAGGCCTTCTTTCGGTCATAATGAGGAACCATCTAAGTACCTTGTTTTTTTCTCCAAAATTCTTTATGCATTTTTCAAAGGACGTTACATATTACGATGAATTTCACATACAACTTGATAAGTGCTCTAAAAGCAGCCTTGGTGCCATTTCTGTACTCAGACAACATGAAAATCGGGTGTCTGACTCTGCACCTGTTGCAGTTTGCTTGTGGCTTTGGGAGGCTAGTATAAATGAGGTTGCATTGATATCATGATGTCCACACGGCGGTCATTTAAAGCATTGGTATGATTTTCGGAAACACAGGTAGTTGGAGGTCGGTTCTTTTACCCTCAGAGTTGAGTTACATTGAAAACAAGAGCTCTGCATTGGAGACTAGACACAGGATTATTATCTAAAATCCCAGAGAATGCGACTACTCCGTCATTCTTTAGGCACACAGCTAGTTAATTAAGTCGTCTATATTCATTATTTGAGGTTTACATCCTACTGTGACCTAGGATGCATAATTAAAAACATGAAATAAAATCAGTTAGCGAAAGGGGTATTGAGGTAAAGTCCATACAATGAGACAAGAAACCGTGGGACAGGTTTAACATTCTCTTCTCACATCACTGAACCTGCTGCTGCCACTATGTAATTTATACCTTTTCTGAGTAGAAGACATTTAAAGCTGCATTGTGCGGGGAGACGGCAAGGTAATCACTTCCGTTCATTAATTCCACTGCAATTTTCTGTCTTCTAAGTGACTCAATGATGTCATCGATACTAGACCCTTGTTAAAGAGAATACGAGAAGTGTTAATGCACAGCACATTTTGCTCGTAATGTACAATCAAGGCTCGCTGGATAATTATCTTCCACTATTAACTATTCAGACAAAGGTTAACAGTACTAATTTAACAAATTCACTATTCAACTTTGTACAATGGTACTTTCTAATATATTACAACTTTGGAAAAAGTTGTTCTAGCTCGCTCGTTTAATAAACTTTATTCGATCTAATTTGAAAACATAGATCATCAAAGTATACATGTTAATAGAAAACAATATCTTTCTTCTCAATACAATCTAATACAATAAAATTACTAAAAGCTGTCAATTAAGATAGTAAGATCTAATATGCAGGATAAAACCCCAAAACAATAGGGTGTAAGGTTTGGATGTGCAAAGTACGCAATCCAATGTCTGTAGTATGTACAATAGACGCAATAGAAGGTAAAATGCAAGACTGCTGGTTCCCGATTACCACATGAAAACATAGGTTAAAAAAAAGAATTAAAACAGATTAATTTGGGGGGAAAGGAACGGCCTATATAGATCATAATACCATTTAATATTACATATATTATATAGATCCTATATGTCTTTGAACCTGTTAAAATAGATTTCGTATTATTTTCAAGAGAGCAAGTGAGTATGAGACTAAAAATTAGCGTGAGTTTCCAATTCTAGCAAGTGTCTCATTAGAAGAATTAGGTTTAAGCGGAATCTTAAGGGGATAAACCTGTGGTGCAGGTTCCTTATCACATCCTAATACGAATATTCAAGTATTAGATTTTTACAGTTGTTTTTAACTTCTGGGATTCCTTTCTTTCATACGCTAACTTGTCCAAGAATAGTGACTTTAGTCCCTTTTTTGAGAACATGGAGCATGAGCGGAGATTTAGATATAATTCTCGGACTCCTAGCAAGTACAAGGTTGATTTGACGTACTCCAACCAGGGGATTTTATGTGCCTTGACCATTGAAAGAAAGTTTTGTATGATGGTCTGATTTAGATCCACTGTGTCCCTATTCCATATTGACTGTCACAGCATAATTGGGGCTACTCTTGCTATGTCGGACACATAGGGGAAATCCAGCTCTAAGTGAGTGACATAGTTTGAGAATGAGGGAGGGAGCCAGGCAATGCTCTTGAAAAACCCGTTCTCTAACGTCTGTAGGAAATCCGTTGATACTATGCCTCAGACCCCTGCCCCATACGTCAATGCCGAGATGGTTCTTATTGTTGTTAGGGGCTTTGAGCCTAGATTTTTAGGGAAGCTGGAAACAGCCGCCATAATGCGCTCCATTGTTTGGGCCCTACAACCCACCATGTGTGACCATGTTTGTTTGATGTCGAAAACAACTCCTAAATATGAAAGGGTCTCCACAAAATCTAGTTTACGAGTCCCAATATGGAACGATGGAATATTTTTAGGGGGAGGTGGTCCTGATACTAAAATAAAGTTTTTTTGACTCGTTTACTTTAAGATTAATCGATGACATTAAACTCATGTAGGTGTCAATTAGGCGTTGAAGTGCTACACCTGTCCTAGCTATCAAGACCGCCTTGTCTGCATAGGCCAGGATTGGTAATAGGCCTGAGGGGAAAGAAGGAACATCAGGTGTACACCTTTTCAGGGCAGCTTCCAACCCATTTGTATAAAGTGAGAAAAGAAAAGGGGCGGGAACGCAGCCCTGCCTCACTCCTCTCGTGATCTTAAAAGGTCTAGTGCATTCCCCGTCCCTTAAGTAGTGGACAGAAGCCGTCGTCTGTGAGTACATTTGGTGTATCAAAGTTATCAGCCTGGGATCTATGCCCATCTATGCACATGACTGCCCACAATTTAGGATAAGCTACGCAGTCAAAAGCCATCGAGAGGTCCATAAAGGCCATGTATATGTTCCCTCTCTTGTACTTAGAGATGATCAAACTTAAGTTTAGACACTGGTCAATCGTGCATCTGCCCTTCTGGAATCCATATTGAGATGGCATCAGGGCATTGTTTTCTCTTGCCCAGTCTTCTATCCTGTTCAGTAAAACCCACCGCAGGAGTTTGGCGGTGGAATCCAGAAGAGAGATGGGACGATAGTTATGGGGGTTGAATTTGTCCCCTTTTTTATAAATTGGGACTATAATACTTGTTCTCCATGATGGAGGCAGGCCACTCTTACCGATTTTATTGAATACGATAGTTAGCAGGGGGGGGGGGGGGGGGGGGGGGCAATGATCTTGATGTTCTAGAAAAAAGTCAATCTGGCCCCATCCCGTCCTGGTGCTTTGGCGTGACTACATTTAGCGAGCGCAAGTTTTATTTCCTCTAGGTTAAAAGTTATAGGGTTAGGGGAGGTCTCTGAACGAGTGAGCGATTCAGCTTCTAGTGGGGTCTCACTCCCAAAAATCATTTCGAAATGCGCCAACCATGTGTCTTCATCCACATGATTACCTAGTAGTTTTTCCGGTTCCTTCTTAAAGAAGGGGGCATTTACTACCTTCCAGAAATCCCTGCTACTATTTAGAGATGCAGCCATAGCCATATTTTCCCATGCCTCTTCTTTTAACTCGTTTTCCCATTTTTTTTTTAGCTTTCTTATACACCAGTCATGGGTCCTTGATTTGGGATTGATTTCTAGGTAATGCCTTCAAGGCCCCATAAAGGTCCTTTAGGGCCTGGGTGCAAGTCTCATCAAACCATCGTGTTTCGAGTCTCTCCCTATTAGTTTTACGCCAAGTCAAGGCAGACTTGATCTCCTGAAGTATTTCTATAAAAAAATGTTATTAAAATATGTGATGCAGTGTCCGGGTCTAGGCAGATTAAGACCAGATGCAGCTTCTTCGAAATAACTTGCTGCATGATTTTTTTCTTGTCTGTGTTATCTCATTTTAACTGGAATCCATTTAGCCTGGCCAAAATTGGTTTGGAACTTTCTTCGTGTGACGTGGGGAGGATCCAACACCAAAAAGCTAAAAGAATAATAATGCTTCATGGTCACTAAAATTTGACAATTTATTATTGATGTGATAAATAAGACCCCGACAGTTAGTTGGTGCAACTATAATATCTAATGTAGAGTTAGAAAAGCCCCAGAATTCTTTTTTTTCCAAACCTCCTGCGTCTACTTTGTTGTACACTTCCAAACCCTATCTACTTTGCTGATGCTAAGAACCTATTTAAAGCGTTCCCATAATAATGGTGCGTGAAGTGGACTAGTGGGTCTCCGTCCATATCAACCATGTCAAAAACCGTTCCCAATGTACTGGGGCATGGTTGGGAGTTGAAATCACCTAGCCATATGATGTTGAGTTCTTTGCACAGCAAAGACCTTGTGAATTTCTCCAATTCGTTTTCTAATCAATCTATAACAGCTGCCATACTGCCACCAAAATTGTTGTTATAGTAATTTATTAGTATCCAGCACTGATGGTGGCCTCCTTCAAAAGCTACAAGATGGAAATACGGGGAGGAGTTTTCAAATTTAAAGACCTTAATGGGTAATGTGTTTGATATTAGGGTTACTAAACCCCCTTTAGGTGTTCCTGCTGGGGGCAGAGGGGGGGGGGGGAATGGCTGCATCTGCATAGCTTTGGTAAGTTCAATATCCATGTATAAATATTGGGTCCAAAGGCCATGTCTCCTGAAAATATATGATATCTCGATTCTGCCATAGGGCTAATCACTCCACTGTAGCCATCTTTGATGCAAGACAGGCCACATTCCACATGGCTAAATATATCCCCCAATTTAGGTCTCGCCTGACCCAGCGCATGCGCTGGTCTGGCGAGACTTATTGAGAGGGCTCCAAAAAGTGCTACCAGGCCAGCCTAGCGCTACAGTGCATGTGCATGTGCACGGCCGCTTTGATGTTTGATCGCGATCACTTTCGCTGCCGCACGGCCGCGTGTTTCAATTAGCGGCCCTGTCACTGTGTCCCGCACTCTCTCCTACAACTTTTCCTCATGCTTTTCACTCCCCATCGCTGTTACTCTGCTTTGTTGTTGCATATTTATATAGCGTGAACTCGACCCGAAGGTATTGGAGCGCTTTATCTAGCACCGTATTTACATTACACATTCAGGCACGGGGAGATTAAGTGATTTGCCCAGAATCACAGGATGTGGACGCGATCTCGAGGCTCAAACCCTGGTTTCCTGCATCAGAGGCGGCAGCTCACAGTTACACTTATTTTCTACACTCGCTATGCTTGTTCCTCTGCCTTGCACTCTGTCCTGTCACCTTCTTAAAGAAGCTGGAGACCTACAAAACGGCTCTGCGCATGCCACACTTGTGCGCAACTTACAACTGAGTCACCGTGAAATCATACTCAGCCTTAGGCCTCACGCTTAGGGGGAGCACTGGGACGCTAATCCTTCATGAGCTCACTTAAAACATTACCAAGATAGCTCCCGCAAAGGCGCCCTTTTTGTAAATTTTATGTATCGCAAAAACAACGATGGGTGTACTGGTGACCTTCAGTCCTTTCCTTCAATGTCTGCAACGCGACTGAAGAGAGGGGGTTAGCTCTTGAGTAACTAAAGATGTATTCAGGACGCATCGCAAAAACAACCCGCTTATAAAGATAATCTAGGGTTGCTAACTTGCTTGCGCCTTACTCTATGCTGTTAGGACATCATGTTTCTACTACGGGCTTGTTTTCCGGTGTGACTGTTCTATTACTTTATCTGACATGCTAGTCCAGCTGGTTCAATAGAAAAAAACATCACAAGTCCTCGCACTTTCTCCTGCTACCAAATACAGTTCGGCCATTGCTTCCATGCTCACTTCACCCTCCCTATGTTTTTCACTCCCCGTGCCTGTCCCTCTGCCTTGCACTCTCTTTGCCACTTATCCTCCTGTTATTCTCTTGTGCCCAGTCCCTCGGCTCCACACTCTGCTTTGCCACTTACCCTTATGTTCTTTAATCATTGTACCTACTTGTCTATCTTGCACTCTGTCCTAACAGTTATCCTTATGTTTTTCACTTTTGCCTTCCACCTGCCCCGTACTCTGTCCTAACAGTTATTTTCATATAAGTGCTTGTGAGTAACTACAGTTGTAAACCGAATGCAGAGCAAGGACTACTCTCCTATAAAAATAATCTAGGGTTGCTACCTTGCTTGCGCGTTACTCCATGTTGTTAGGACATCAGGTTTCTGGTACGGGACTTGTTATCCGGTATTTCAGTTCAATTACCATATCCGGCATGCTAGTCCAGCTAGTTCAATAGAAAGAAAACACAACAACTCCCAGAACGTATAACGTTGTCTCACAAATATTCAAAAAAATGTATAGTTATCCCTCTGTCCCGCACTCTCTCCTCCCACTTAAACATATGCATACAGTCTACCTTTTCTTACACCTCGTTGCTTGCTCCCTTTTTTGTCTTTATTAGGTCCCTCATGTTTTATTTTCTGCCACATAGTACTTACATTGCATTTTTTCGCTTTTGCTGCCTAAACACGAACCGGCACAATATTCTCTCCCTATTGCCCTACATTCTAACTTACCACTTATCCTCATATTCTTCAATCATCGTGTCTATCTCTTACTACACACCTTCTGCTGCCACCTCTCCTCATGTTTCTCCACTTGCTCGATCTGTCTCTCTGCTTTGCACTCTCTACTGCCACCTATCCTTATATTGTACTACTGGGCTACTTACACATTTCATGTTTCTTTCATTTTTACTTTTTCCATTAGCCAATATTTTGCCACTACAGATTTTTTAGAGTGCATACCTTAATGTCCAACAGTTATCATTGCACATGCACACATCTTTAACATAACAGCTCTATTATACCAGCCTGTTTACAAACATTACGACAAAAAGACATCAGATTACCTCTTCGTAATACACTCCAATAGATTTGCAATTATACTTAAAAAAACTTTTCCCAGCATGCTTTTAAACCCCTACAACATCTAAAAAAAAACCTTCACCATTACATACAGTATTTTCAAACACGTTAATATACCACATGTCTTTACATAACAGTTGCACCCTTCTTACACACATTTAGTCTTCTATTCTCTATCATACCATACCTAAGAAAATAAACCATTTCTATACACACATATTATATGGCTTTGATACCGCTGCTCAAAAAAGCATACATGCTGTAGCTATAATTATTACATTTACCCACTGTGCTACCGCATTAATCTGACAATGCATACAATTACTTCTATTACATATATCTGTACATATAGAAGCCATTTTTTGTAAACTCTTTCTCAAAATATATTTTTTTGTTAACAAGCTAAACAAGCTATTGCAATGCAATAGGTTACGCGAGTTTGAGCTATTGGCATTGTAAATGACAATGCCTTTTATTTATGTTTTGGTTTTTAAAGCATAAAATAAAAGGCATTGTCATTTACAATGCCAATAGCTTAAACTCATGTAAATGCGAGACCTATTGCATTGCAAATGCTTGTTTGTTGGGTCGTCCAATTTACTGGGGCCGGTGCTCCTGAGTTACGTAGTAGAGCATTACTACTATGTAAAATGTCATTTGCTGTCCCCCTAGGAGGTTTGGTCCGATATACGGAGATCTGTGCAAGCGGAATGTGTAGTGGCTCACTAGCAGAGCATGAAATACCTTCTGCATCCCCCAGGTGTAGTCAGTCAAAGGCCTCGAGGTCATACAGGGGAGCAAATTGATTTGCTAACTCAAGCCTCGTCCTCAGTCTATAGGGGCTAGGGGGATCCCGTGATGGTAACAAAGGGGGGCATGAAGGATTATTTAAAGGTCTCAGACTGTGGGGCTGTGGGCATAATATAGGTCTGTAACATTTTGCCAAAGGAAAAACAGAAATCTGTGTAGAGAGCAAAGGGGCGTTTGTGGAGGCTCTCAGCAGGCTTCTTACAACATGCCGGTTGTTAAAGTTAACAACAACACAGTCACCATTAGTGTCTTTGGCAGAGGGGCCCATCCATCCCTCATGGCCATTATAAAATGCTTGTCCAGATTGGTGCCCCATAGACCATAGCCTTTGAGCGGAGTGCTGAACCAGTGTAAAGCTTTATTTATTAACCGGACTGTGGATTCCCTTTGGTCCATGCTTAACAGGGGCATGTTGGCCAAGACTAAAACGTAAGGGAGTGCTGCTGGGGGGAGGTCTAGTGTTTGTAGCTGGCTTATTCCTACCGGTGGAGACTCTGCGATTGAGGTTGCTTCCCTTCTCTTCCGCCCATTGTTTGTGCATTTGCCTGGGAGGCCCGAGTGAGGATTTTATTTTGGTGCTGAATGGTATGGGATATAGTTGTCAACAGTGGTAGCGGGGGGAGGAGGGAATATGCTGAGGGATTATGGGTAATATCATAGTGACTGAGCAAATAACCCGGTTTGCCTGCTTTGAGTTTTTGTCCCTCCCATCTGGACCCCATGCTGGGACCCCCAAGGATCCTGGGGCGCATTCCACTACAGGACGGTGGGGCCGACAAGTAGGAAGACCACAGGTACTAGAAAAAGAGTGCCCATTAATGAGGAGATCTATTTTCTCCTCAATTTACCCCAATCTACTGTTTAGGGGCTTCGGTAGGGCGCAAACCATCTGTTTCAATTTTGTTATTATAGCCTCACATATTCCCGTCATGGTGTCTCTTTCCACAGGGGGCGCTGTTAATAGCAATGCGTCTTGAGCAGTTTTCCTTGCTCTTGTCGTCCTTGTCGTTTTGGGTTGCTGTTTACCTGCGTTGCGCTTCCTCTTAACCACCAGGGCAATTGCAGACTCATTAGACACAGGAGTCCACTTGGGATGGAACAGTCAAAGGCATAGTTGCAGGTCAGTTTGGGATAGCGGTAAGTTCAGCCTACTCGGTCAATGGGGTCTGGGGGGTAAAAGGGAATGTAACAGCGGAGAGACGCTGTGGAAGCCCAATTTCATGTGATATCACGTTTGTGGCCCTAACTAAGAAAGAGTCAGGGGCAGAGCTTGCCTGAGCCTAAGATGGCCACTTAACCTGATAGATCAGTGGAGCCATCTAATTATCCTTCATTTATCTGGCATATGTGTTGACTATTTGCCCTGATTTGTGCCACCACCTGTCCCGGAGTGAGCCGGGAGCGTAGAGAGCTGCTTTGGACCCTTCCCGACCACTGACGGGTACCGAAGCTGGAGACGAGCACAGTGTCCTTGCCCTAGGCTGCGATCCCCGGTCTGGAGTAGTGGGAGGACGGCAAGCTGGGAGCAAGCGGCTGCGACACCCTTACGAGCGCCTAGAGTGGATATGCACCCTAGACGGTAGCGGCCCCGGTGTCGGCAGGGAAGCTATCCCTTGACTCATGTAGCGCGGTAGTGCGCTGCGGGCTACGGAGAGGTGCTGACTATTGGAGGTACGGAGGGACTGCTGAAGATGCCTCTGCCGTGCAATATTGCGCATCGCGCTCAGCAGGGTGCCGACACTGGCGTTGGTTGTCTGCCAAGCTGCGCGAGATGTGCGGTAGTGCCTGACTGCTCGCGCAGCTCCCCCGGGACGCAGGCCGTACAGCAGTGCTAGAGCGACCTGAGGAGGTGCTACACTGCCAGACAGTGCCATTTTGGGAGCCACGGCGGAGGAAGAAACTGGGATTCTCGCACCACATTGCCAAGTCACAGCCAGTCCCGCAGTATGGCTTTGAGGTGATGCTCTCTTCTAATCGCCAGAGAGGATGGTGTTCCCACCACCACCGGCTTGCACACGCAGCGGCAGGGTTCAGTCTGGCGGCCTGGATTATTGGATTGACCTGTGCAGAGGATACAACTCCCAATCGGCGTGACGTTGAGGTGTGCTGTGAAGGAAGTTGTCTCACCACGTAAGCCCATGCAGTAACCTGGAGTAGGGGACTTTGCTACTTTTTGAGCCGAGGGGTCCTGGTCGAGGAGCCTAGTCTGAGGAAGCGTGCCTGCTAAGCCCTCATCAATACCCACTGGGAGATCGCTTTAGAGTGTGGCTTGATTACATTGCGATTGCGGATGGGCTGGGCAGCTTCATTTGCTTGCTGACGCAGCTGGTGCGCGGCAAGGGTTGTGCGCTCAGCTGCGGTGCGAATCCAACGCGTGGTCCTACCTAGATGATTTTTGGATGGCGTATTGACTGTTGGGGCTATCAGACACAGAGGAGAGTCCATAGCGCTTACTGCCTTTGCTAGCATGCTCTGCACACTCGACGGAGGGTGTAAATTTGCTGTAGTTATTAGCAGCCCAGCCACAAATGGTAGAGTGGACAAATCACAGCCCAAACTCACCTTTGAACAGTGCAAATCTAGGGTGAGGGAGGACACCCCTGAAGGGGAGACAACGTGCAGGAAACGTAGCAACAGATGGCAGAAGGAGGTATCCGTGGCATGCTTGAGGCCATGGAAAAAGTTTGCAGAACAGTTTATCTATCCTTGGCAATAAACTGGATTCCCTGTCATATCGCATGGACAGAATGACTGAATGGATGGATAAACAGGTAGAGAGACTGGATATGGCCGAACGTAGGATCACGGAGGTGGAGGAGGCCCAGACAGAACTGGACTCGGAGCATAAACACATGGGAAAGGTGCTACAAGTCCTGCAAGACAAGGCTGAGCACCTAGAAGCGGGGTCCCGACGAAACAACAGACGCATCACAGGTCTTCCAGAGACAACTCAGATCGGGAATGCGGAGCTCTTTATCGAAAAACTCTTGGTGACACTGTTGGGGAGTGAGGCGTTCTCCCCCATGTTCGTGGTGGAGAGGGCGCATCACTCGCTGGGCCCGCGCCATGCCCCTGGAGCGCCCCTGAGGCCCATCTTTGCAGAACTCTTGAATTACAGAGACAGAGATGCAGCATTGAGAGTAGCCCGGGAGAAACAGTCTCTGCAGTATGCGGGCTCTGTCATTTCCTTATATCCGTATTTCACGGTCTGGGTGCAGGAGGCCCGTCGACAGTTTGCTCCGCAGAAGCGCCAGCTACGGGACAAAAATTTGGACTAAGTCATGCTGTACCCGGCTAGACTCCGTCTAAATTGCCAGGGCAAATTGCGGATTTCCACGTATCCTAACATGCTGCAGAAGGCCCTGAAGGGGTGGTCCAAAGAAAAGCAACGGGGCTCCACGCAGGACTCCTCGGATGGAGCACCTGGAGGCAGTCTGGATGATCAGGATTAATGTTTACAGTGCTCACTTCACAGATAAGATGGTTGCAGGCGAGTGTGGTTGGGGGGGCCAAACAGATGTGACTGAGGATCCAGTAGTTGCGGCTGTTTAGGGGGTGCCAAGGATAACTAGTTACTAATGCCCGGAGTATTATGCTCCGGAAACAAACACAGAAAGTTCAGGCTCATATTGTATGTGGAGATACAATTCATTCTAGAAAAGTGCGGGGCAGGAGGGGCACAGCTGTACTATTTCATGATGCACCGATTTTGCAGATGGCTGTCGGTTGTGGGATTTTTAGACTAGTTAGGTTCACTTAACCTACCGGGCTGGCAACATCCACCTACGTGTGTAACACGCTACTGGGGAACTGTTTTGATTACTATTTTGTTGTTTATTCTATTTGATGAGTATTGAGATCGTAAATGGGGTATGTTCTGTGGTATACCGCCATGGCCCTATATCCTAGAAATTTTATTTTTCTACTGTTATGGTGGGTTGGGGGGGGGGGGGGGAGGTATTCTGTATTGCGTGCACAGTTGGGGATGGCACGCCGTGGGTGGGCAGGAGGGGGGGACGGTAGAGAGACCAAAGTCATTTGTTTGGAAATATGTCGTAATAGCTGACCTGATACAACGCAACTTGCTGTTTAAGCACAAAGTCTCACATGGTTACACAGTGGCAGCTCTGAGCAGCACACCTCGATTTTTACTAACTTCCTAGATGCACTCTCAGACTTGTAAGATAACATTTTTAACTTGGAATGTCCGGGGTCTCAATGACCATAGGAAATTGCGGAAAGTTCTGGCTTCTCTCACAAGGCGTGGTGTCGACATCGCTCTCCAGTAGGAGTCGTACTTGCCTTTACACAGTGCACTGTTGCAGCACAGAGGATTGCGAGGTAACATACACGCCGCGGGGTTCACATCTCATGCCCAGGGAGTGCTAACGTGGGTGAATCCCAGATCGGACCTGCACTTGGAAGCACTGGGGACCAACCCAAAGGGATGCTTCACGGTTTCGCGATGTAGCCGGAAAGGGCTTGCACTGGTTCTAGTTAACATCTATGGCTCTAACATCGATAACCCCTCCTTTTTTGGAAAGTTGTTAGATAGAATGAGTCGCTATGGCACGTGTTCCCAACTCTGGGGAGGGGGGGGGGTGGAGGGGGGGGGGTTGTGACTTTAACTGTGTATTAGATCCCAATTTAGACAGGTCAGGGGTCCCGACTAGACACCCAACTGCCACGGCTAGGTCCATTATGATGGCTGCCACCCACATAGATTTATGCGATGTATGGCGCACACGCTCACAGGGCCTGGGTGGCTTCACACACTAGTCAGCATATCATAACCTCCACACTAGAATTGACTACTTGTTATTTCAAGAGATTTGTTTCAACAGATCCGTGACTGTGTGGTTCTACCTCGCACGCTCTCGGATCACTCCCCAATACAGATGGACATTGACACCGCGTAGACAGTCATACCTCCCTTTACTAGGCAGTTCCCCCCGTATTCTTTACTCGACCCTGCTTTTAAAGCGGAACTGGGAAAGGACATTGAGACATTCTTTGAGATTAATACTGGGTCGGTTGACTCTTTAGCCATGGTGTGGGTCACCTTTAAGGTGTACATCTGTTGGAGCGCCATGGCTAAGCACTCCGGAGTACTCCACACCCTTTTTAAGCGCCTCGCGGATTTGGAGACCACTTTAGCAACCCTAGAGCAGCAACTACTAACAGGGCCAGATGACGGTATCACGCAAAAACTGCACCGTACACTGGAAGAGAATCACTCTACAGCAGACGCTGAACTAAAGCACTTGGGCAAATATGAGACAGCTCGCGTATATGGGGAGAGTGACAGTCCAGGATCGGTCCTGGCTTCACCGCTTAGAACCCGGAGGGAGAAGCCTAATGTGACAGTCCTTCATGATGCGGAGGGGTAGGCCCTAACTGACCCACTCGACATAGCCAACAGATATAAGCAATATTATGCATCACTATATAGCTCTGAGGGCGGGAGTGATGACAAAGCTATTTACCTCACTCATATTAAACTGCCTTGGCTGTTGGATGGACACAGGGGATACCTGATGTGCCCACTAGAAGTAGAAGAAATAACGTCAGCCTTAGCCGGGATGAAATCCAATAGTGCCCCCGGAGTGGATGATCTAACTGTTTCCTTTTACAAAGAGTTCAGAGACCTGGGGACGCTAGGTGGCGCACTAGCGAATGGCAGCCCTTGTGTAGGGCTCCCGCGGTCCGGCGATAATTATCCGGCTAATTATCCTGATTAGGCGGCTACTGGGGCTGCGGCTGCGTTGGTGGACTCCTGTCGGGTCCCGACATCACCTGTCCAAGTTTGAAGGACGGAAGTGAGCGGCAACGGCAGCGAGAGGCTCCGTAAGATTGACCGGACTGGCGTGCTGGAGAGTGAGAATCGCCGTGACTGGGTGCTGCCCCAAATCCAGACCGTGGCGGCGTTCCGGGCCGGGGGCCTATACATCGCGGGAGGAAGGAGCTGCGTCCTGCGGGAAGGAGTACTGGCGGTGATTGTGGCGCTGCGGGCGGCGGAGGAAAAGGTTGAGGCTGCCCGGAGGTTTATTTGCAGTGTCCTGCCTGTTGACTGGAGGAGGCGCGCCCGCTCTGGAGGGCATTATTTCGGCCGATTGGACAGGGACGTGGAAGGTGTGATCCCTCCCTCCACACTCCCCCCCCTCCATTGATTGGTGAGATCGTACGCTACGGAGGTGTCTTGCGGGAGAGAGGTGCAGCGGAGGGGGATACGACCAGACTGCGCGGGAGCAGCGCCGATGTGTGGGTGAGGGGGGGCCACTGCTAACGGCTTTCAGCCGCGAAGTGGCTCTGGCTCTCGGACCTCTCGGTGCAGAGATTGCTGAATCCGGTGCTGGTGCCCTCTGAAATACGGGGGTTGGGTGTGGGTCTACCCTGGCACCGATGCACGTGGACTTGGCCCCTGGAGACGGCAGCTGGGTTTTCTACCTCGGGGCTGCTCGGTAGGGTGAGACTCATTTAGCAGGGCTGCTGGTGCTGGGAGAGCCGCACAGGATTACGCTGCTGGCTTTTTTGTATTTGCCGGCTGGCATTGGGGTTGTGTGCCTGGTTCGGTACCTGTTTGGATCAGGCGGTGGATGCATCCCTTTGAGGTCGTTATATGTGATTGACGCGTGCTCCCCCCCTCTTTTCTTTTTTTGCTGGGTCATTGCAGCCTCTCAGGCAGGGACAGGACGCGTGGATTGTCCTGATGGTCTGCGACCTGTACTGACAGTAGTGCAAGTTGGGTTGTTGGAGGATCCCCACTCTCCCCTGCTACACCCTCGTGCTTGTGATCTGTCGGGCTGCCGTTTTGGGGCCCGGAGGTGGGCTCATCCCCCCAGGAGTGGTATATAGATCGGGTCGATGGCCAGGATGGGGCGTACTGACACGAGGCAGCCCAAGCTCACGTTCGACTCGGCCAGGAAGACGTCCAAACCTGGGGAAGTTCAACATAGCCCGGCTGGACCGAGTAGAGCGTCGGGGGATTCACCAGAAACAGCGCCTAGTCTGCAGGAAGTTATGTGCGAGATGCGCCAAGGGTTTGCGACGATTGCGGACAAAGTCGACAGGATGTCATCGCGCATGGATGCCGTGGTGCATAAACTGGATGCGCATGAAGAACGGCTGAAAGGGGCGGAACAGTGGATATCGGACTCGGAGGACACGCTGACCCACCATACCTCGCAGCTCTCCAGGATGGGCAACCTACTGCGTGTAATTGCGGCTAAGAACGAGGATTTGGAAGCGAGAAGTAGACGTAATAATGTCCGCATAGTGGGTATTCCGGAGACGACCAATGTGGGCAAAATGGAGGAGTATGTGGAGAAGATGTTCCTGGCGGCGATTGGCTCAGACGTTTTTTCTTCTCAATTTATCGTCGAGAGGGCGCATAGGGCCCTAGCCCCCAGGCCAAAGCCGGGTACAGCCCCTAGACCGATCATTGCCCGGCTGCTGAACTATCGGGACCGGGACGCGGCGCTGAGGGCGGTGCGTGGCACGCGTTCACTGTCCTATGAAGGAAACTCCTTTACGCTGTACCCTGACTTCACTCCGATGGTCCAAGAGGAGCGTCGGAAATTCCTGGCTGTTAAGGCTAAACTGAGAACTCTGCAAATGGATTATGCGCTACTCTACCAGGCTCGGCTGAGAGTCACGTATCAAGGGAGACAGAAGTTTTTCACCAATCCTCAGCAAGTGGAGGATTTTATCAAACAATACAAGCGTGCACACCGGCCTGCTGCTGGGGAGGAGGAGGAGTCGGAGCCAGTTCATGAGGCGATGGCGATTGGTGAACAGTGAGTGAGGGTGCGCCTTGATAATCTGCTCTAAATATGGTTTGTCTGAACATGGGGTACGAGAAATTTGATTGGGTATCGCAGCTGAGGAAGACATTCTATTGGACACATTGATCCCTACACTGTTGGGAGTGATGGGGGGGGTGAGGGAGGGGTGGGGTTTTTTTCCTCGATTATCTGTTTGTACTGTGGATTGCTCATTTTTGATTACCAGCTGAAAGAAGTGTATGCTGTGGCGGTACCATGGCCTCCTAAGGTTATAGCGCCGGACACCCCCTCTGGGTCATCGAATCAGACTCCGAGTTACATTGTGAGTCTGGTGATAGAGAGGGGAATTAGTGGTGCCACCTAGATATGGTCCCCGAAGGGAAATACCCTAGAGTGTTTTTGTTCTGTGGGAAGATGTTCGCCCTGGTTAATGGGGCGCTTGAGGGAGGGATGAGGTGGGGACAAGACTGGCAGGTTGGGGTTTGCTTCAGTGGGAGCGGGGTGGGGCTATGGGGCTTGATTTGGGTTTGGTTGTTTACAGTTCAGGAACTGGGGAGGGAGACTCGGGACAAATGTGGGGTTTTTTGCTTACAGAGGTGGGTGCCGGGCGCAATGGAATGTAATGTTGCCTTGCTGGGTCCCGAAAATCCACCATGGTGGTTGATATTGTTGCTCTTGAGATGCACACGGGGCATGGAATGGGGGACAGTCCTCTCTGACATGTTGCTATTTGGATTATGTGCTGTGGGTGCATGATGGCTGACGCTGCTAAGATTGCACGGATTACAGTTTTATCGTGGAATGTGCGTGGATTAAATGATGCCAGGAAGTGTAGGAAGGTAATGGCCTATTTAGAGCGGCATCAGGTTCAAGTCGCATTATTGCAGGAAACACATCTTAGCCCCCGTGCCTCTTATACCTTGGGTAGCAAATGGGCTGCGGTACGTAGTTTCTCTTCGTATTCCGGGTATGCAAGGGGGACGGCGATTCTTATTAAAAAAACGGTGCCGTTCGTGCGATTGGGTGAGCATACGGATGCAGAGGGTAGATTTTGCTTGTTGTGGAGTAGGCTCGGAACTGATACGGTTACAATCGTAAACTGTTATGGTCCTAACGTAGATTCACCGAGTTTTTTTACACAGCTGTGGGGGAAGATACTGAGCATGGGTTCAATGCATATCATTTGGGGAGGAGATTTTAATGTTGCGATGTTCCCAGGATTAGATAGGTCCGATGGCAGCCACACCTACCACAAAGGCACGAGGGATGCTTTGGCGGGTATACTGGAGGAAGGGGGACTGATAGATGGTTGGAGGTTTGTGCATGCTGGGCGGCGTGAGGGTACACACTTTACTACATACGCTAACACATGGGCCAGACTTGATTACTGCTTCTTGTCTCGGGGGCTGGTGGCTGAATTAGGAAGAGTTACGCATTTGCCGCGATCCTACTCCGATCACTGTCCGGTTTTGGTTCAGGTGGCAGTTCCGGCTATGGCAGAGCTGCACCCAGATGGCGTATGCAGCCCACGGCTTTTTGGACCCCCTGTTTAAGACGGAGCTGGGGGAGGAGATTGCAGAATTTTTCCCTCGCAACAAAGGATCGGTAGATAGTGTGGAACACATCTGGGAGGCGTTTAAGGTGACAGTCCGCGGTTATTATATGTCAAAGAGTTTCGGGGTCTTGAGAGACATACGAGGTACACTTACGCAGCTGGAGACGGAGCTTAAGGAACTGGAGGTTAGGATGGCCCGTGAGCCGATGGGCCCCATTCATGAGCAATTTAGAGAGCGGCTCACGCAATATGAAAAGGAAGCAGATAGAGAGGCCAGATTCAGAGGTAAGCATTGGCAGGCTCGGAGGTACTGCGAGGGGGAGAGACCGGGGCGAATTCTGGCGGAGCTTACTCGACATCCGCGTTGCCATACGCACGTGCTGGAGGTCCATATGCCGACAGGTACCGTGCTTTCAGATACGAAGGGTATCTTAGACCTCTTCACCGCACACTATGGGGAGTTATATGCTGCACGGTCCGCTGGAGAGGTCGTACTGGGTGATTTCCTGGATGATGTAGCTTTATGCTGGTTGAGTGACGATCATGGGCAGTTCCTGGGCGCCCCGTTTGAACTTGACGAAATTAGAGAGGCTATTCTGTCTCTTAAGAATGGTAAAGCGACAGGCTCCGATGGGCTGCCGGCGGAATTCTATAAATGCTACATTGATATAATGGCCCCGGTGCTCAAGGAGGTTTACGAGGAGTCTCTGGAGGTGGGTGTACTGCCAGGTTCAATGAGGGAGGTGATCATTACATCGTTACTAAAGCCAGGTAAAGACTCTGCTGACTGTGATGCGTACAGGCCTCTCTCTTTGATAAATTGTGATGCTAAGATACTGGCGAAGGTGCTTGCTACTAGGCTTTCTTTGCTTATGACAAGAAAAGCCCTTCCGGATCAGGCCGGCTTTATCCCTGGGAGATCTACGGCCAGTAATTTGCGAACTCTGTTCTCTCTGTTGCACACAATAGCGCCGGAGTTGCCTGTGGCGGCCGTGTACCTTGATGCTACCAAAGCATTTGATTCGGTTGAGTGGAACTACCTGTTTGCTATTCTGTATAGGATGGGGTTCCCAAAAATATTTGTGGCATGGATAAAGTTGCTGTACACTGATCCGTCGGTGAGGGTGCTGATTAATGGGGAGTTATCAGCTCCGATCTCATTAACCAGAGGTACCAGACAGGGGTGCCCATTGTCCCCGTTGCTGTTCGCGATAGCGATCGAACCTTTGGCATGTCGTATAAGGCAATTACACAAGCAAAGTGCTTTTAAGTGTATCCAGCAACAGATAGATGTGTCCCTCTATGCGGATGACTTGACACTGTATGTTGTGGATCCGCAAACTAATCTCAACCCGCTGCTCAGAGAATTTTTGGTGTGTGGTAGGTTATCGGGTATACAAATAAATTGGAAGAAGTCACAGTTTTTTCCCCTGACCCCTGCTGTGGCCCGTTTTTCATTGGACTATCCGCTTGAATGGTGTGACTCGGACCTCCGTTATTTAGGGATACAGGTATCGAAGGTTAGGGAAGAGACACTAAGATTGAATTATGGTACTGCCGTCACTAAACTGGCGGACGATGTGACTCGGTGGATCTCTTTACCTTTCACCATGGCTGGTAGGGCCTCGCCAATTAAAATGGTGGTTTTGCCGCGCTTTTTGTACTTGTTCCAGAATATCCCGTACTACCCGGGTGCATTTTTCTTTCGGATGTTACGTTCTGAACTGTTACGCTTGTTCTGGGCTGGTAAGCAACCTAGATTGGCGTGGTCGATTATCACCCTGCCATACTCTGCCGGGGGATTTGATGTTCCCGATTTTTTGGTTTATTACATGAGTGCTCAGGCACATTTTGCGTATCATTGGTTTTCACCGACGCCGTTCATGCCACAGCTGGCTGTGGAGGACTGGATAGTTCGGCCTCTGCCATTGAGTGGCATTCTTCATGGCCCGGTCGGGGCGATTGACGTGTGCCGGCTAACACGGTGACGTGCACGATAGACGCATGGCAGCGTATCCTACGCCGGGTCGCCCTTCCGATTCTGTATGCTCAGAAGTTGCCGTTGGTTTACCATCCGGGCTTATCCTTGTTGCAGGAAAAGGGGTTTCAAGGGCTGTGTGCTAAGCTGAATGTCCGGTTCTGGGGCGAACCTTTTTTTGAATGGCCTGTTCAAAACGAAAGACCAATTGTTTCAGGGGTACCGGCCTACACCGCTAGACAGTTTTTAATATATCCGGCTGCGGCAGGGACTAAGGGCTATCATACAGCAGTTTCCGGTGGAACCTGACACAGTGATGCCGCTGCAGGTTCTGCTGACGTCTGGGGATGGCAGGCATTTGGTTTCCCACCTATACAGTAGTATCCGACAACACAGTGGGAGTGAAGGATGTAAAGCGCTCAGGCAGTGGTGTGTGGACATAGGCAGAGATATTACGGAGGCGCAATGGGCGTTTTGCTGTGAGCTCACGGCACAGATATCAGCCAGCTGCAGGCTGCGTATTATTCATTATAAATTTCTGCAGAGATTGTAGTGCACACCAGTTAGAAAACGGAGGTTTCGGCTCTCGGACAACGACAGATGTGAACGGTGCCACTCGGAGGGGGCCGATTTTCTTCATTTGGCTTGGACATGTCCGAGGGTTTCTGATTATTGGCTACAGGTACACACGGCATTGACTGGTATGGTGGGTAACACGATTGAGCGTGACCCACTTGTGATGCTACTGGGATACACTATGCAAATACCCAAGGCGTATCGGAAGTTTGGAGGTATTGCCCTTCTGCTGGCTAAACGACGGGTTGCTTGTAGGTGGAGGAGGGGCCGTGCTCCGAAATTCAAAGAGTGGATAGCTGATTTATTGCATTGTCAGGACCAGAACATGATATACGCCGATACACAACCCCTGAACAGTAGGGCTAGGGACATATGGGATCCGTTCAGGGAATACCTGGCAGTTCACACCACTGCAGAGAACGATATCCACCACGCGGCGGCGGATGTAGCTCCGGCAGCAGTATAGGGAATTTAGACGCGGCTGCTTGCAGATTTATGGTACTGATGTGGCGGGCGGGGGAGGAGGATAGTATGCTGTTGAGTTCTACTATTTGTAGGAGGCTCTGGGGAGTCGGTGACACTGAGGATGTGCGGATGAGAGGCGGGCGGTTTGCAGGGCATGGGGGTTGCACAGGAGATGTGGAGAGCTGTGGCCTGGCTTCAACATAGTTTTTTTTTTTTTTTTTTCTTCTGCTATAGCAGGTTATCCACAGGGCTGAGAGGAGTATTGGGCGGTGCCAGTACTGTTGACTGTCCCCATGGTGGGTCGACCTTTCTTGCTGTTTGTTCACGAGAAGTCAATGTTGGGGGTTCTTCAGGTGTGGGGGGCTCCTCTGGTTTCATGACCGGTATTGGGAATGACCACAGTTGTCTGCCCGGTACGACTCGAGCAATTAAGACTTTCTATTTCGGGTTGGGGTTCTTGGCTCCCCTACCCCAGGGTTCCTGTCACAGTTGTTTTTTGTGGGGTGGGAGTTGTAAAGGGACACTTTTTGTAAATCATGGACCTCAGAGCGCAGTGTCTCAGGACTGGAAGGCATGCAGGGTGGTTCACAGAAAGTTGCCGCCGGACCTCCGGGATGTCGGCCTGTTGGCTGTGTATATGTGAGAGTGGAACGGAGAGGATTGCTTAATTGTAGCCGGCCCATGAGGCTGTAGGCGTAGAGCTGTAATACTGTGCACTGTTGTAATAAAGGTCTTTGAAATTAAAAAAAAAAAAAAAAAAAATACAAAGAGTTCAGAGACCTAGTGATCCCGCACCTTCAGACACTATTTGAGGAAATCATTGAAGCAGGCGAAATGCCACCTTCAATGCGGGAAGCGCTAATTATTACCATACTCAAACCAGAGAAACCTCCGACCGCCTGTGCCTCTTACTGTCCGTTGTTACTCCTCAATGTGGACACCAAAACTGCCTCCCCTAGTGCCGCTGCTGATATCACCAGAACAAGCTGGCTTTGTCCCTGGTAGGAACCTTAGTTATAACTTGAGAACTGGGTTTGGGGCTATCCAAAATACCCAACGTGATACTCAGGAGGTGGCCGTCTTCCTCGACATGGAGAAGGCGTTTGACTCCGTGGAGTGGAGGTTCATGACCCACGTTTTGATGAGAATTGGCCTCGGGAGTGACTTTCTGCAAATGGTGGGAGTGCTCTATAACTTCCCTACAGCTAGGATTAAGATTGGTGACTTGGTTACCGACCCTATCCGCATCACTAGAGGCACACGTCAGGGGTGTCCACTCTCCTCATTGCTATACGCCCGATCATCTTGCCTGCATGATAAGAGAATATCATAGCCATAGGGGTATACGATTTCCGAAATATAACTAGATTATATCCAGCGGGATCTTCTCATGGATCCCGCTGAGTGCTAGAAAGACCCTTATCCAGGCACTGCTAACGAGTCTCCTGGATTATGGCAATTCCTTACTGATAGGAATTAGGGAGGATCTTCTTTCCAAATTGCAGGTAGTGCAAAATACTGCCGCCCGCCTCGCTCTTGATAAACCAGCACAAACTCCCTCTCTGCCGCTTCTACGCCAATTACATTGGCTTCCAGTAAGGAAATGGGCCACGTTTAAAATGCTGTGTTTGGTCTTCAGGTCCCTGCATGGACTGTGGCCGGTTTATCTTGCTGATAAACTTAAATTGTATCAACCTACAAGGCAGCTCAGATCCAGTAATCGTAAAACACTGTTTGGTCATAGAATTAGGAAGGTAAAGATGGGGGGGTCGTTCCTTTTCGTACCTGGCCCCCAAGTTGTGGAACAGCCTTCCTGATCCAATCGCCAATGTTCAAATCTGGCTCAATTTAAAAAAAAATGCTCAAAACATGGCTCTTTTAAGGCTCCCCCCCCCCCCCCCTCTGACCGCTGACCTCTTTTTCCAGCACCGAGAGATGATTCGTGCGCGATATAAGTGACCTAATAAAATAAATATCCACGTACGCAGATGATACTTTACTATATGTTAGAGACCCTGACCATACGGTACTGCACGAAATGATTCTTTTTGGGGCCAGGTCCAGCCTCAAGGTGAATTGGAATAAATCGCTCATTTTCCCGCTGTCTGCAAAGACGGCCCAGTTCACGCCGGAATACCCCCCTTTGCTGGACGAAAGAGCCAGTTAGATATTTAGGCATCAGAGTGTACACTGATTCGGATGTGGTCTTCAAAGAAAATTATGGGACAGCAGTGTCCAAACTGGAAGACGACGTGGACAGATCGATACGCTTACCCCTATCACTAGTGGGTAGAGTATCGATTATGAAAATGGTGGTCCTTCCAAGGTTTTTATTCTTATTCACTAATATCCCCATTGTCTTCCCGAGGTCCTTTTTTCGGTTACTGACAACCCTGATGGTGCGTTTGGCCTAGGAAACACGCTCGAGTTAAGTGGGTGATTCTCACGCTCCCATACAGCTTGGGTGGTCTTGGACCTCTGGACCTAGAACTGTATTATAGGGCTGCGGAGGGAGCCCAATGCGCACCACTGGATGCATGGCCCCACGGATGCTCCGCATTTTCGGATTGTGAATGTGGTGGCAGCCCCAACCCCATTGCCAGAGCTTCTGTTTAAACCTCCTGATCGTAGGGATGATTAGAGCCTTAAACGCTATAAATATTCACACAATAGGAGAAATGTTTGTTGACGGTAAAACAATATCATGGGACGACAGAGTCCGGGAAGGTCAGGCAGCTACTCCATTGACCCAATTCCACTTCCACAGGGTGAGACATTTAATGAGGGAGCTCCTGGGCAGCGGGTTAGATGAGCCACCACAGGTTGCTCCGCTCACATATGTTATTAAGGCTGAATCGCCAGTACGAATTGTCTCAAGGATTTAGAACAGCACAGGGTTACCGAGCCAACCACTACACCAAGGCTCGGTTGGCGTGGCAGGCAGATTTGGGTCAAGTGATTGATAATGCAACTTGGAAGTACTGCTGTGAGAGTACGACACGCATTTCATTAAACGATTATACATTTAAAAATTTTGAAGAGGGTACATTATACACCAGAGAGTCTCTGCAGGTACGGCTTGCGTGACTCTGCAGCGTGCGAACGTTGTGGTGCAGACCCTGCAGATTTTTATTATCTGGCCTGGTTATACCCGGGGATGGCGTCCTTTTGGGCGTTTATATTCAAGACTTTGGGGGAAGTCACGGACACTACACTTGAACCGGACCCTATGCTCGCTCTATTGAGATAATCCAAACATTTTCCTAAGGGAATCAGAAGATTGGTAGACATGGGGCTCCTAGTGGCTAGACGTAGGGTTGCAATCCCCTGGTCCCGGGGCCTGACCCCCACTGTAATGGGCTGGACAAACCACAGGATGTATGGCATTACACAAACAGAATTTTTTAGCGAGTTATTACCTCCCCGAAATCGGCCTAAAAACTTATGGGGGCTATACCAGGCCGATCTGGCTGCCAAGGCAAATGGCTCAAATCGGGCTGATTCCCTTGAAACATAGCACAGGAGAGCTGATTGCAGGATATGTTCCCTGTTGCAGGACTGAGAGAAGTGCCTTGACTAGTGACTGCCCTTAAGTGCCTCAGGATTAGTACTGTGTACTAGGCAAGTATGCAAAAGACACACAATTGATGGACGGAATGCAGAACAAATCAAAACATTCACCCCAAGTCAAGAGATCTGGATTAAATCCATCATTCTTTTGCTCACCATGCCACTCCAGTTTAGACCTGGCCATATGCAAATCAGTCTTGACCCTGTGCCTCATGGGAACAGTCCAGCCCGAACTGCTAAGCCAGGTCCTCCCTGGACCGGAAACAAGCATCCTAGGACCAGTTTTGGGGTTTTAACCCTCTTCAGCCAGGATAGCTTGATTCCAGTGGCACAGTGAGCCCAGGACTCACGTCTGAGCATACCTGGCGCACTTAGGACAAGAAAGCAAAAGACAAACAATTGATGGACGGAATGCAGAACAAATCAAAACATTCACCCCAAGTCCAGAGATCTGGGTTAAATCCATCATTATTTTGCTCACCATCCCACTCCAGTTTAGACCTGGCCATATGCAAATCAGTCTTGACCCTGTGCCCCATGGGAACAGTCCAGCCCGAACTGCTAAGCCAGGTCCTCCCTGGACCGGAAACAAGCATCCTAGGACCAGTTTTGGGGTTTCAACCTCTGAGCATACCTGGCACACTTAGGACAAGAAAGCAAAAGACACACAATTGATGGACGGAATGCAGAACAGGCACAGCAGTTTGCTGGTAACTTTTTCTTGTTTTCATTTTTTGGTGACAGACAACTGATAGAGCGTCGTGAGATTCTGAAATTTGTAGGAATGCATCATATTTATCGTTAGTCAGCACCCACATATTAATCAATGTATGCTTAGAAGTACCATAGAAATGTATTGCTGTAATCGTTTAACATAGAGCTGATTAGAAAAGTAACAACGCTTTGTGAGGATCAACGTTGCAAGCTATAGTGAATGTATTTAGTAAGATGCACAATGATTAGGTTCGTGTAATGCAATGTATTAGGTCAAACTTGTGCCATGTTAAAGTATACGTGTAGGTTGCTTAATTATTTACATGAGGATAATGAACTAATGCTTAGAATGTGATTTAATAGAGTGTTTAATTTTGTAAAGGCCCAATCGCATATACGTTAGAAGAAAAGGCCTGTTCATTTCTTATGTTAGCTAATGTTGTAGGCCAAAATTGATTCCCTTGGTAAAGGCTTGGGTTGCAGAGAAATATAAAATATAAAGACGTGAAATGTTTCTTCTCTCGGTCTCATGTTTCTGTTGCAGGTGCAAGGACATTTAGCTCGTTAGTGAGAATAGGTTTTTGTTTAGGAGTTAGGATGCTGTGGGAAGCCAACAGGGGAGTGCATTGGAATGTGAAGAAGATACTTCTAGTGCGTAAGGTGCCTGGGACCCAAGGTCAAGCTTACCGTTGTTGGATGCCAACCGTGGACTACAGGAAAAGTACTGGAGGAAGACCTGGCTGAAGAGGTGTGCCGAGGGGCGTGTTCTACGATTTTGGGGTTTTGTATTAGGGACAGTGCCCCGTGGGTGGAGCAGATGAGGTTTAGATGGGAGGCTAGAAGGAGCATCTTAGATCGAGCTCTGACTAAGTGAATGTACTTCTTAAGAGGTCTTCACTTCTGACACCTTTTTCTCGATTCTCTTGCCTGGGAGGGAATGCTAAGTAAGGATGTCACCTTAGAGTTAGTGTAGGGATAGAAATGTTTTCTTGACCAATGATTCCTAAAATTGACATTAGCCTAACGATAATCTTTATGATGTTTTTAGAATCTGGAATTCTTTTTGTTTTAAGCCGAATGAGAATCCTGTGGAGGCTTGCTTTTGTATTAGTGCCTATTTACCTTTTGCACCTTGTATTGAGGTCTTTGTATGTTGAGCTATTTCTGATTGTAATAAAATCTTACAAATTTTAGATTCGGAGTCAGTGGTCCTTTCCAAATGAAGTCTAATTGTGGTAGATATATTTTGGTAATTGTGTTCATTCCCTCCACGCTATCTGGCAAATAAAAAGATCCTGGCGACCTGTGAGGATTCTTGGAGATAACCAGGTAGGCAAGAATCCGGCCTTTTCACCAGCCTTTGATGGCCTATTTTTTGCGTACTGCACATTGACTAACAGTGGCTTTTACACTCCCATTGGATCACTTGGAATTTATTGACAGATTCATATTACATTCTCTCTTAATCCATTAAAAAAAGTGTCATTGTGCTTACATTTTCTTTGATTTCTCTAAATTGGTTTAGGAAATATATTATGTTGTATTCTAAACGTTAAAGTTGTTTGGTCGTGCCTGAACCTATCGTGCATTTCTCTGGGCATAAGCACAGAGCTTATGCAATAGCTGACAGCAGTTGAGTCCAATTTCTCAGTGAGTTAAATTGTGACCAATCAAAATCATGTTTTATTAATTTAGTACGGTCACTCCTTCCTAAAATAATTTTCTTTCTGGAAAATTCATATTTGTAATTTGAGACAAAGTTGGTAAACGTTATTCATGCAATCAGTTTGGCTGAAGCTGGGATTTATAATCATGATAATTATTGCACTTAAACAGACTCATTTGGTTCCAAAAATTATCTTATTCCATTTCCAATTTTAACGTTCAACTAGGGTGTATCCTAAGGTTTCACCCTTCTCAACCTCTACAAGGATCTATGATGCAACTCTATTAATGGCCACCTCCAGATGCTGTGCATAGCACCAAACATACTGTTTTTGTCTACATCATAAACCAGAATTTGACCAGTAATGCATAATAAAGTTCTTAACTACTTACTCTACCACCCAGAAAGCTCTGGAAGGCCTCATTTCAGGTAGGATTATTATTCTTATTATTAAATCTTGTATAGTACATAGCTACCCAAACAGAGTTTCCCAGCACTTTGGTAGGGGCTAGTAAAATAAGACAAGATTAAAACATTCAGGTTCTCCAATTTTTGAGAAAGGTGATTAATGTGGAGCAGCTTCTCAGGGACTCGAACAAGGTGTTCAACAGCGTGGGTCCCAAGTAATAGAATGAGAGACAGACCATACAAACCAGTTTGACTCTGGGAACCATACAGAGGTAGCAATTGCTCAATCACAAGTGTCGAGTAGGAGGTAAGATACCACAAGTTCTTGAAGGTACTGCGGACCAGTGTTCAACCTAGCTTTATGCATGTAGCATAATGCTTTGAAATGTCTCGGTTTGTCAACTGCAAGTCAAGGAAGCTTGCCCGACAGAGAGGCATGTTTGGGGAGACAATATAAAAGCCTAGCGGCAGAGTTATGAACTACTCATTGGCACTTAATAGCGGTCCTGTCTGCGCCTAAGTAGAGGATGTTTCCGTATTCTAGTCTTGATAAGATCATGCCTAAAAAACTGTCTTTTGGGCCTGAAAAAGGGAAAATCCAAATGATTTGTTTCGGCCGTTTCAGGAGTGGAAAGAAGGTCGAGGCTAACTTAGCAACCTGAGGTTTTATCAACAGATTGACACCCAGCCAAAAACCTAGGTTCTTTACCTTGGAGCCCTGTTCTGGGAGATTACCTAAGGTCTCAGGCCAATGCTTGGGGTGCCAAAGCAGGGGGTTCTTACCTAACACCTTCACCTCGGTCTTATTGCCACTGAATTTTAATGAGTTTGTATTAATACAAGTAGAGATCTTACCCATGCAGGTATTCAGTGTCTAGGAACTGTGACCCTGAACAAATGGCAAAGACAAGATGATTTCAGTGTTATTTGCGTATGAAAGCAGGGTAAAGCCACAGCTTTCCACCAAGTCCACAAGCAGACGGACGTAGATATTAAACAACATTGGACTTAAGGCTGATCCCTGAGGGACTCCAGAAGTAAGAGGATATAGCTTTGCAATGGAGCTGACCGAAAAGACTTGAAAGGTGCGATCTTTCAGAAAAAAGGTCATCCAAGAAAAAGCTGTCCCTTGGAAACCCAGATTCGCTAAGCTTTCCAATTTAGTGGTATGTGAGACAGTATCGAAGGCTGCGCTAAGGTTGAGATGGGTCAGCACTGCAATATCGCCCTTGTACAGAAGCAGTCTCAGATGTTCATTGACTCCCAGACCAGCAGATTTGGAACTATGTTTTGCTCTTAAACACAACTGTGAGGGATGCAGCAAGTTTTGGGACTCCACGAAGACGTTCAATTGCACGTTAATATGCTTCTCCTATATTTTGGAGTAAATGGGAAGCATTAAGATCTGTCTAAGCTCGGCTTTTTTGAGAGCGGCAAAAACATGGCATGCTTCCATGCCTGGGGGATGAGGACGAGTTAAGGAGGCCTACCAAAAGTTGCATTATGTCCAGGCCCAGTGTGGTAAGTTTGGCTGGAGAGAAGAGGGTCTTGAGGAGAGCCAGACTTTTTAGAATCTAACAAGGTCTGGAAAAGAGGGGTGTCCAGATGGGCCATGGAATTCATTTTTTTGAATAGTTTGCGAGGATTCAGAATTGTTTGCTTCATCAGTTGGATAGTCCATCTGTAAGCTGGTGCTGGGGATGTTATCATCCAACTGGAATTCCTAGGAAACAGCTTTTACAACGAGGGTTTTACCATGTTGTACCTTTACAAAACATTTTTACCATGCATGCTTTTAGAACACACATGCTTAACCAACGTATGCCTTTGCTATGCATTTAAGGTAGTTCTTTGATGTGGGGGGTCTCCCCCCCACAAATACATTATATATATATATATATATATTCACTTAAAAAACCATAGGTTTCACACATGTTATAGTTAGCTGGACATTTCACTCGTAAAAAAACAATGAAATTCCCCCGTTATAGTTAGTGCAGGCAACTATAACTCACGCGACCGCAATCCTCTGCTGATGACGTCAGATATTACATCACTGTATTTAGACACTTATTTACCCATGTCTTCTTCCATTAATCTTTAGCTATACATATATTACATTTTATTTTTCATAAAGACACATATGTCATCAGTGATGTAATATCTGACGTCATCAGCAGAGGATTGCGGTCGCGTGAGTTATAGTTGCCTGGTTTTTTACGAGTGAAATGTCCAGCTAACTATTACATGTGTGAAACCTATGGTTTTTTAAGTGAATTTGCAAGGTTTTTTAAATGCTAATTCGTAACTATAACGTGTGTGAAACCTATGGTTTTTTCAGTGAATTTGTACGTTTTTTTAAATGCTAAGTTATGTATTTATTAATTTTTTTTTCCAGGTTTTTCACCGTGCACGCACCGTGAAATTTTTTCTTTTTCGCACCGAGCACCCACAGTTCGCAGTGCGTGCCGTGCGCGCGCGGTGCGCGCACCTCGCGATTAAAAAAAAAAAAAAAATTGGTTTTTTTCTCCCTTGAGGGTCCTTCTGTGACCCCCCTGACCAAGGCTAGGGGGTCAGGAACTGTCCACTCTGCCCCTTTTCACGTTCTCCACCTTTTTTTTTCACCCCCTCAGACTGCGAGAGACAAAATGGCGGCCGACACTACCTGGTTTCGACCGATTCGAATGTTTACCGACATCTATATAACTATAACTCACGCGACCGCAATCCTCTGCTGATGCTAATACTGTATTTAGACACTTATTTGCCCATGTCTTCTTCCATACATTTTTAGCTATACATATATTACAAATATTTTTTTTCATAAAGACACATATGTCATCAGCAGAAGATTGCGGTCGCGTGAGTTATAGTTGCCTGCACTAACTATAACGGGGGAATTTCATTGGTTTTTTATCAGTAAAATTTCCGCTAACTATAACATGTGTGAAACCTATGGTTTTTTCAGTGAATTTGCAAGGTTTTTTAAATGCTAATTCCTAACTATAACGTGTGTGAAACCTATGGTTTTTTCAGTGAATTTGTACGGTTTTTTAAATGCTAAGTTACTTTACGCCATTCGTGGCGTGCGCGCCCACTTAACGCAGTTTGTTCCGTGCGCGCGCGGTGCGCTTCGCGCACCGCGCGCCCACTTTACGCAGTTAGTGCCGTGCACGCACGGTGGGCACGCGGTGCGCTACGCGCACCGCGTGCCCACGTTACGCTAGATGGGCCATGTACGCACGATGCGCTTCGCGCACCGTGCGCACATGGAGGACATATGATGCACTTCGTTTTGAAAGGTAATATTTTAATTTTTCGTATATTTTATAAGCCATGCACAAATGGTGCCCTTCGGGCACCATTTGCACACGGGGTGGAGAGAGTGTGGATAATTTTTTTTTTTATTATTTTTTTAAAAAATATTTTAGTTTATCATTTGTCTAATAAGCCATGCACAATTGGTGCTCTGCGGGCACCAATTGCACACGGGGTGGAGAGAGTGTGGATAATTTTTTTTTTTTTTTAATTTTTTACCGTACGCGTACGGTAAGCGTAATCGGCGAAATTGCCGAAAAAATAAAAATTCAGTTTTTGGCCTTGGGGGATCTTTGGGGACTCCCTCAACATGGCTATGTGTGTGGGAGCTGTCTAAACAGCCCCTTTACATGTTTTTGGGCTTTATATTTTAAAAATCACTCTCAGTGCGAGAGAGAAAATGGCGGCCACCGCTTCCTGGTTTCGGCCGATTCGAATGTTTACTAAGATCTAAGAGCCAATCAGAATCGCGCTCGCGCACGCCACCGTACGCGTACGGTAAGCGTACCGTAAGCGCACCGTAAGCTGGATCAGATATATATATTGATTTAAAGGCTATTTTCTCAGAATCTACTGAACAGATTTACACCAAACCTACAAAAGGCACTTCCTTGACCTGAGGACTACCTCTCTGCCAAATTTCTGTAGCCCTGTCTAAAGGTCCTATGGAAAAATGCATGGGAAAAACGCGTTTTGGGACCCCCCTTTTATCTCAGCCCCCGCTTGACGAATCCCCCCGAGACTTTCAGGGTAGGAGCAGAGCGTAGCGCCCCACCTATTTTGAAAAATTCGCGAGGATTCGTCGACCGGCGCCAAAGTTATTCAAAATAGAATGTTGCGGATTTCCTATGGAAACGTGGTCCTAACTATAACTACCTACTGGCGACCGCCAGTAGGTAATATATATATATATATATATATATATATATATATATATATATATATATATTAACAATGTATGGTAAGCATGCATACGTTGTAAAAGCATATGCAATCTAAAACAATGTGTGGTATAAAATGTGTGGTAAAGGCATGCAGAGTATTTCCCAGCATTGTTCCGACATACAACCGAATTTGCACATCCAAGCAGTCGTGAGAGAATGTTGGATATATGTCACTTTTGTTTTTAAACAAAAACGTGCGCTAGCTCCTCACATTGTGACTTCCTCACATTGGGACTGTGACAGAAAAAGGGAAGGAGATACATTACTAGGATCTGAAAGTTCGGAGCGGTGGTGATTTCATCTGAGTAGAATGCTGCCCGGGCAGCTCTGCATAGAATGTGATAGTTTTTAGTGCCGCTTTGTACTGAAGTCTTTTATACTCATCATAGATTTTCTCCAGGACCTTTCCAGGCCCTTGCACTGCTTTTTTCCTTGCGTAAACCCTCATTAAACCAAGGGGCTGGATTCTAGCTGATGAGCTAAGTTTGGCTGGCAGGACTGCATCCAGGAAATCCCAGATCTAGACACCCACCATAGGTTGGTCTGAATAGACAGCCTGCACCAGGTTTGGTGACGTGTTCCAACTTTGAACATTAAGAGAGGGAAGATCTAGTTTGAAGCAGTTTCTAGACCTAACTTGAGGTACAGCCACAGCCGTGGAGGGTATTAAACAAATCTGAATAGAGAAAGGGACTGCAAAGTGGTTTGACCAAAGAAGCGGGGGTCCGTGGTTAGGCCCTTAATATTCGAAAAGATAGGATCTAGAAAGTATATGTCCTTATGTGTGGGTACCGAATTGATTAAGCTAAGATACAAGGCGCTAAGGTCATCTATAAGGGCCAAGCCAGAACTGTATGCGGGATCCGCCAAATAAATGTTAAGGCCCCAGGCAGTATGAAGTTGCCAGACTTAAGAATGTAAGGAGATAGAAAGTCAGGAACCATCCAGCACCAATTACCAGTGTATCCTGGGGGACGATAAATCAAGGCACCGGATTCTGTCAGATCATGAGTAACAAGGCTTCACAGGCAGAGATAGACAACTCCTGTACTTTGCATTGATAATTTTCCTGACTTGTCCTTGAAATCCCTTCTAACAATGCAGCAATTTCAGGATAGAGTGGCAATAAAATTAAGTAATGATGCCTTGTGGAGCCACGTTTCAGTCAGAAACAGGGCCTCAGGGGCATTACCCATAACAAAACTGTGTATGTGCTGTTGATGACTTGGCAGGGACGGGCAGGTAATGTTGCAGAAGAGAAATTTACTCCCCAACGCACTACACAGCCCCATTTCTCGATGACCCAGGAGAGCAAGAAGCATCTTCACTGGGGGGAGTTACAGGAGTTACAATCTGAGCTAAGCAAGAAGTTGCAATGAGTGCAGCTTTTTAGGCTCGTCTGAGGGTCTAAGGAGGCCAGGCAGGCCTCTGAGCAGGCAGGGCGTAGTGCCTGAAAGTTGGTCAGCAGAAAAGACCATTCTATTTGGATAAAAAGATGCAGGTTACCTGTCCCATGGGCCTGTTTGGACATGGACAGGCGCAGAAGGACTTGCCTTTGGTGCGCCAGCGGCTCGTCCGATGCGTGTCTGCGCCACAGACGTTCTTAAGTAGAGGCCATGCGCATAAACTAGACCGTTAACTGTGCGACAAAGGAAGAAGCTATCAAATCAGAGCACATCACACCTATTATAAAATATCTCCTCTGACTAATGCAAAAAGTTTGAAATGGCATTTTTCACTCCTAAAGCCATCCCTCTAGGATTCCACAGCTATCTCAAGGACAAACTATGAATCAAAAGGGACACCAGGAGTAAATCCACCATTTATTAAAAATGCCTACAAAAAAATCATATACTAAGAATAAGTCCTTCTCTGAACAAGACCTGAGACTTTGGAACCACCAACCAGATGATCTACGGTTCAACCATCAACAGACTAGCCTCCAGGAAAAAAAAGTTAAAAAGACATCTGTTCATAATGTAACTCAATGTCTTAAACCTGTGATACTTTTGCTATATTGTTCAAGTTGAATGTGTGTTTCCTTTGTGGCAAGGGCTCTAGGTTGCAAGGTGAGCAGCTAAGTCACTAGGCCACATCACATCCTATAACTAATTGTCTGTTAAGTACCTGTCTCGAGGATTTAGAAGAAAGAGGAAAGATTCAAGCTAGAAAGTAGTTAGTGAGTGTTCAGGGAGCAGGGAAGGGACAGCTATTTATGTTGATGGCAATAATGACAATGGGATTATAACAGGACAGAACAGGTAGACACAGGTCAAGAGTAATTGATCGAAGATACATGGCTCAGAAGAAGGGCTATTTGAATTTGGGGCAAAACTGGCAAAACCGTCAGCACACAATAGGGTTTGTTAAGAGGCAGACACAAGTTGGTTAGCCTAGAGATGTGGAAAGGACAGTAGATATTTTTAAACTGGAGTAGCAAGTGAAAATCTGGTAACAAACGAAAAGAGGAGCAAGTGCTAAGACAGAGGCACATTTTGATTAGATGATTTAGATTTTAATTGAGACAAAAGATGCAATGATACTTGGGCTTACATTGCATGAAAAAGGGCAAAGAGAGATTATCAGTTCCAAGGCAGTTGATAAAGGGTTGAGATAAGACTCAGAATCGAAAGACATGGCCAGGTCGAGGGGAGATGTCAGACTTCTATGTGCATTTACGACCTTATGGCTGGGGCGAGGATAATCAATTCAATTCAATTCAATTAGCTTTATTCGGCAATTAAGTCATAAAAGCACATTTACAAACATTACATAAAAATACATATAAATTATCTAAAATATTAAAATTGCAATTAAATATGTAAATAGCCGTCAAGCTTGGTTACTTTTTTTTTAAAAAAAGGTAAATAAAAAGCAAGACGTGAGAATGAGGCCAACCCATATCGACTTAAAATATACAGGCGGCTGCTAGACATAACTTTATTGACCCGGTACTTTAGCTGTATACGTGAGGTAGTTACTGCAAGAAATATTTACAATGCTATTTCACGGGGGGGGGGAATTGGCGATTTACCTCAGAGCTTTTGTTCTTATGCTCCAGGCCCACCCCAGAAACTTAGCCACTGCTATACATATTGGGGGAGCAGGATCTGTGCACAGAATGCGAAGGGCAATAGCATATCTTCTGATACCCAAAAGCTTACAAATAGGTTGTAGCCATTTTTTCCGGGGTACCACGTACATTGGACAAAAGAATAATACGTGTCCGATGTTCTCACATACTTCAACACATCTGTAACATTTATCATTGTTGGTACCTTGCCTCCCCCATCTGGAAGTGAATTCTGCGACGGGTAGTGTTCCCACCCGCAACTGAAAATATAACTTGCGGTCAGAGGTTTTTTCAATAAAATCCCAGTACTTCTCTAACTGGGGATGAGCTTTTAGATCAAGAAAGCGGGATGTTAGATGTGTAGAAAGGCCTTGGGTGGTTTCCAACTTGTAAACCCATTCCCAATACATCTTTTTCAGGTTTTCTTTAGATGGGAAAACAGTGTTTGCAGGGTTTTTCCAAAGTTCAGTCAGGCCTATACTGCCCAAAAGAGGATAATCTAAATCAAGAAGCAGGTAACAGGCTCAAACATGCGTATGGTGTAATAAGTGTAGAAAGTAGAGCAGTGGACATCACTCAATAAGCGGCATAAATGGCTCATTATATGATATGATGACAGCTAACGCCTGAAGATATAGAAGACCAGTGTAAGGAAATTGACTGCACACATACTGGTGGAGATGTTTAAGTGACAGAAGAGGCTTCATTGATAATAATGTGGACAAGTGCACTGTTGCAGTAAGAGTGGCAGAAGAATGGGGAGGAAAATTAAATGCACGTTAAGAGGATGATGTCAAGGGGATTCAACTCTGAAAGCAAGGTAGCATGCTGAATCTCTAGATTAAGATGGTGATTATGGCACCTTTGACATTCGGTTCAAAGAATGCAACTAAAACAAGTGTCTTGTACCCCTAGAAATGCTATTTCTGTTTCAAATTTAATGTACATCAAATGGTCTTCTCTGTTTAATGTCTTCCTTACCTGTGGAGTTTTGGACAAGCAGGCTTGTTAACAACTTTTTGCTCTTCTGGCCAGGCATCAGGAAATAAAGATCAGGGGAGAGTTTAACCGGACCCACTGAGCTTTTGAAGTAGCGATGTACCAAAAACATAAAAATCTGGACAGCTATAAAAATTAAAAGAAGCAACAACCTGAAAGTAAAGAAGTTGTTTCAAAATAACATTCATCATTAACATGAAAACACAAATTGAGCATATATATATTCACAAATTTTAAACAGTCATTTTAGAAGATATAATGATAGATATTGATCCATGTTTTTACAACTGCTCTTGGATTAAATCAGACCATTGTAATACAGATTGTTTAGGACTCCCTAACAAGTTAAATCCAGAAAGAATGGAACGGCACATGTACAAACTAAGTCATGGAAGTGTCCAGGAATATGACAAAAACAAGCCATGAAAGATTTACCAACGCACCCATACAGAGAAAGCCATGAAGGAGTAATAAGGCACACATATATAACAGATCATGACACTGATTTTGGGCTTATGGATGTAGCTGACCACTGAATAAAAGAAAACACGGGTTGCATGGGTTAGACAGCCAACAAAGAGAACTCATTTTGATAGCGCTCTGGCAAACTGCCTTAGAATCATTCATGATCATTTTATTTAGAAACCATTTCAACTCCTGTGAGAAAGGAATAGTATTGCCATATATCTGCACTACGAATTAGCAGGTTCTTTGGATGCTCAGGCTCCCAGCAGTATAGCAACGAGGACATTTTGCAATGGAAGTGAGCCAAACCCTGAACAAACACTTACCTGATGCAGTGGCTACTGGATTCCTGGCTCTGGCTGGTCAGGGAGGCAGTGCATACAGTAATCAGTAGAACGTGGTGCTGCTAGGCTGGAGGGAGCTCCCAGCTGGCACGGGGCAGAAACAAGTAGGAAACCAGGTGTGGACAACTCTAGACATGAGCGAACTATGCAGGGAGAAGTCCCCAATGACAGCTACAGTGAGTGTGCAGTGGAGTGGAGGCTGTAAGGAGTCTGGAGTTCAGGCATTGGGGGAGAAAGCCTTTCACTGAAGTGAGGAGCAATACATATTAACTGAGCAAGAAAAATAAATGGCTATGGTCGGAGACTGTAGGTGGGAGCAGGCCATGGAAATAATATATTGCTGACAACCAACGGACGACCGAGTGGGGATCCCCAGGAAATAGATTTCCAATGGAGGCTTAGAGGACACCCTAATAGCCTACAAATCAGAATTAGAGACTCTATGATATTAAACACCCACATTAGCCGATAAAGGTTACACCTTATGTTAAAGACACTGATTTCTGATGTTAGAATCAGAGTGACACAGAAAAGATATGAACAGAGGAAGATTCAAAGATTTTGACAGCCACAATCCATTGGTGAAAACTGAGTGAGGTGAGAAGGGTTGGAGGTGTTCCTAGACCGCCCACCCTAGGCTACTCCCTGCCTGTTCCTCATTGCTGCAGCTTGGAAGTCCACCAATACACTGGGATATTACTCAGGTGGCAGCACAGTCACAGAGGACCCAAATAATACAATGTGGCATTAACTTTTATAAACGTGGGCAAAGACAAAACAATGTATGGAATGCACCTAAGTAAAATTGATAAATATGCTAGGGCAAACACGGAATCCCAATCCTGAATGTACTACAACAGCCGCCAAATTACAGAGATCACAAAGTCTCAACACCGGCCGATCACACTAACGTGATCCTCAAAGCCATCCACATGTTATGCACAATGATAGAAATTAAGGCCCTAAGTTAGAGTTTGGAGAATGAGATACTCTATCGTAAACGTGACAGATATTCTATCTGCTGTTTTACAAGTGCAATAGGATATATAGTGTCCAGTCCTCCAAACTCAAACTCAGGCCCTCAATTAGGAAAAGTAAGCCAGACCAACAACCTTTTAAAGCACAACATGAGAAAAATGACAGATCGAGTTAGAGGTCAATCAATCCATCTGTAACCTGAAAGACACTGGAAGAAAGAGTGACCACTTTGATGACTGTCTCAAAGAAGGCAGAGACTGACACAGTAATCTACACGTTGTAGGGTTGCCAAAAGTGGTAGTAGGCACACACATTGAGAATTTTCTTGAACCATAAATACGCACAATGATGCATGTAAATCAACTCACAACATGCTCTATATTAGAACAAGCACACAGTTTTTCTTCACAGAAGCACCCACCAGTTGCCCCACCCCAACTCATAACTGCTCACATTTTAAACTACTGAGGTTCATGATGATATCCTGAAAGTATCACATGGGTCAGAACCCAAGACAAATGACTCCTAGAAGATTCTGAACTTCACAGATTAAACGCACGAAGTTCAACAATTGATGAGGAACCTGTAAAATATGCTGATATAGCCAGCCAAAATAGGAATCATCTTGCACTCTAAAACCTATTTCTTCGGGACCACAGCAATGATGTGGGACTGGGTGGAAGAAAGAAAAACCCTTCCACTTATCGGCGGCAGCCACAGATGCCCAATTGGCAAATGCAATCCAAAAGGCATTGATCCAAGAAACATAATACTGGATCGCTATCAGGGTCCTAAAGAAAATGGAGATTCTCAAACTCAAAAGCTTGAACACTGGTAAAAAGCTGGAGACAAAGCAGTCAAAGTACAGAACCAGTAAAATCCAGAACACACATGATAGACGTTAAGACACAACAAACATTGAACTACTGCAAAGACCCTCACTTGAGATGCCATTGCATATTCATAAAAAAATTATCTCAAGAACAAAACTTAAATGGGCGAACTGAGTGCACACCCTACATATTGTACGTTACTAATGTCGAACATGGAAACAGATGCTTTTCGGATGGAAGTATAGGAAGGGGAGGACGTGGGTGGGCTGTACACAATCATAGTTAATGATTTGTATTAAAAGGAGCTTGCAATGCACGCAAATATATTTCAGTAATTAAATCTCTGAGATATAAGCCAGATATGACAATTCAGGGCACTTAACACGTTTGAAATCCTGAATGTTAACAGGCTGAACAATACATAAAAAGAGCAGGAGTGGTGCAATATGTGAAGCTGTTTGCTTATTAGGGTATTTAGTGTTTTTTTAATCACAGGGCTGGGAGCTGAACTTCACCCAGACTTGATGAGGTTGCTGACTATTTGCTACAACAGTGTGTCAGCTTGATCTGAAGACCAGAGCTGCTTTTTTCATGATAGCTGTTTCTCTGTGACTGGACTGAATCTCATGAATATGGATTAGATCCTTGCCTATTAATGCTCTTTGCTGGATCTGCTTTTTTGTTGTGACTGTTAGTTTCTTTTTGTGATGGTGCATTGTTGGGAGCGCTTATATTTCTCTATCCTGAAGAGGGTTTCAAGTACTCACAACAATGAAAGACTGAAATGTCAATGCTGTGTATAGCAATCATTAAAGAACTTGCTACATCTGATATATATCTATATAAAACCGGACTTCAACTGCAGGAGGATTTGATTTTTGTAATACCAGACCACTGTGGTAATATATGCAAAAGAAACAATTGATGGACGGAATACTGGACAATGCCAATATTCACCCCCAGTAACAAGGATCTGGGTTTAATCCATCATTATTTTGTTCACCACCGCACCCCAGTTTGGACCCAGCCATATGCAAATCAGTCTTGACCCAGTTCCTTATGGGAACAGTCCTGGGGCCGGTTGCATGGCATCACCCTTCATCAGCCAGACTAGCTTGAATCCAGTGTTGAAGTAAGGATGGGACGCACGTCTGGGCATACCCTTCCCACTGCGCAGGGTCAAGACTGATTTGCATATGGCTGAGTTCAAACTGGAATGGCATGGGGAGCACAACAATGATGGATTTAGGCCCAGATCTCTGTACTGGGGTGAATGTATGACATTGTTCTGCATTCTGTCCATCAATTGTTCTTATTGCACTATTGTAACATTCCAGCCTTTTATTGTACTCTGTCTCTACAAATACTTACTCTGCAATGTATAGATAGTGTTCCTTTGATACTTTGATGGCCTTCTGCATAGTTACACATTCATTTTTTTGCATCTACATCCAAGCATGTTTCACTAATTCTCTTTTTTTTTTCAATATTTGATCTACGTATTAATATTTTTTTGTATTATGTGCAATATCTTTAGAGACACCTGCCAATTGTATTACTACTGTATAAGACCTAGCTAGCTGGAGGCAACAACTTCTTCTTCTTAGACAAATATTGATACTCTGGTAAACTTCGTGCAGAGTTTAATAAGGGCTCCAGGGAGGGTACACCCATGGTATCAGTGTCAGGCCAATGTGAACACCAATCATACCAACTAGTGAGGGTCAACGGGAAAGGTCGACATGGAACGACTGGCATTGATCCAGATCCATACATGGATCCCTGGGGCCTGACTGGTGCCTAAGCCACTGGCGTGGATCCAGTAAGGGCCCCTTTGGAACCCATGGGGCCCGACAGAATGCTAGAGGGAATGGGCTGCCCAAATATGAGGTGCATAGCATCATACAATTTTCTCAATTGGGCAGGGGATGCTCGAGCTGCGGGAAACTCTGGGAGGTGCGGAGACGACACAGGTGCTGGGTCAACCGCAGACCAAGCCTCGAGGGATGCTCCTTCGTATCGTCGGCCGACAGATGAGGTGGAGTCGAAACATGCTTCGACTTCTTCTTGTGCGGGCACATACGCATATGGCCCAACGACTTTGTGTGTGACAAGGATTTCGGACTCTGCGATCGTTCCCAAGATCTTCCTCTCGACTGGGATCTGGATTGTCACGACATCGCACATCAAGCCGGCAGTAGCTTGAGGGATCGCTCCCTCAAAGCCTTTGTGTGAATGGGGTGCCAATAGAAGCAGGCCTTTGGGTCGTGGTGGCGTTTGAGTTACCAAAGGCACACAAGGAACAGGTTCATCACAGACAGAGAGCGGTGTCAGGCTTCGCAGGGCATAAAGCAGGCTTTATTAGATGACATTCCTGCCATACCAAGAGGAAAAGAACCTCAAAACACTTTCGTAAAACGTAGGAAAAAGTTAGTCAAAAATTGACTATGGGGTAGCTCTTCCCGGACCTATCCTGACTGGCGCTGAAAGAAAATAACTGACATCAGCGCGCTGGGGTGTCACCCATATAGGCAACACGCACGCTACTTCTGGCGCAGACAACACCACGCAGAGCCAAATGACGCCACCTACCGGCACGCAAGGGTACTGGTCAAGAAGAATTTCTGGATCCAGTCCGACGCCTGGGGATAATTCAAGGTAAGAAATCTGCGGCTAGAAGTCTCTATTAGATTAACTGTGACAAACCATGTATTTATCAACTACAAGTGGGCCATTACCAGGCAGAAGAGCGACAATGCAAATATGCTATTAGTATTGAATATGAATTGAGGTTTGGCGAGAGCGAGATGATAGTGCTACTAGACTGTAAACAACAGAATTAACTGAGCCAAAACTCATGGGCACATTACACGAAGGAGAGCCAAGCAGTGGTCTACCACTGATAACCAAGGTAGTTTGATGGTTGGGACAAAGCACTCAAATGGGAGAAACTGGAACAGAAAGACAACAGTGGAAAAAATGCTCTGGTGAAACTTCTAGGGGCCTTGCAGCTTGGGATGCCATTGGCACTTCTAAAGCTTGACAAATAGTGGCCCGGCTCCACGTGGCCTTGTCAGCGCCGGAAGAGACGTGCGCTGTGACTATATAGACGCCACCCCAGCACGCTGATGTCAGTTTCTTCTTGCGACTTTTCCACACCAGGAGTTGAAAGCCACAAAGAACACTGACTACTGTTGTGGAAAACTAGACCTGTGAAAGGGGAAAAAGCTAGTCACTAGAGATCTGTTGGCAGAGTGGGGAGGATGGGTGGATCACTAGGGAATCTGCTGCTAGACAGAGTCTCAATCAGATAAGGCATAACAATGGTAAGCAACGTGTTCATCTGATAGAGTCTTCTAGCCACAGATTCCTTACTTTAGAATAGATACCCAAACAATACCTCCCAGGAGGTGGGTCTGCGGAACAAATTCACACTAGAAAGTCCTGCAGGACAGAATGGGCAAAGTGCCTATCCCAACAGTCCTGACTGTCTAGGCAGTAGAGCTTGGTGAACGTGAGAAGCCCAAATTGCTAACTGTCAGATGTCCAGGACCAGAACTCTGCACGCTAACAGGAGTGGTTGCATCCTTAGCTCTGTGGAATGAGCACACAAACCCGCAGGTGGTTGCCTCTTGGCCACTGCATAGCAGATTTTAACGCAGAGCTCGATCCTTTGGGAGATGGTCAGTTTCTGCACAGCTTTCCCCTTCTTTGGTCGGACATACCCCATGAAGAGTTGGTCATCAACCCTGAACTCTTTTGTGCCGTCAAGGTAGAACGGGTGCAGTAAACTGGGTTGCTCCTTTTCTTAAGACAGATGCGGCGGAGCAAAAAACGTAGGCAGTGTGATGGACTGGCATACATGAAAGGGAGAGACAACTTCTGGCAGAAAGGAAGCTCTAGTGCAAAAAACTAGCCTGTCTGTAAAGATGGCTCGGTACGGAGAGTTAGATGACAAAGCCAGGAGCTCCATGACCCTCTGGGCAGAGGTTATCGCCACAAAGAAGGCCATCTTGACGGTAAGGAGCCTGGGAGGACAGTTATGCAGTGGATCAAAGGGAGCGCACATCAGAAATATAAGTACGAGATTAAGGTCTCACTGAGGCATGATAAAGGGTGAAGGTGGAAACATATGTTGGAGACCTTACAAAAAAGTATTTATAATGGGATTTGAACAGGGATGGCTGATCTGGCAACCACAGAAAGGCTGAAAAATAGCCCTCTAAGGTGCCTAAACCACAACCTGACTGGGCAAGAGAAAGAATAAATAGAAGGACCAAAGATGGAGGGGGCAGAAAGAGGGTCAACTTGATTTTCTGCACACCAACCCACAAACCTGCCCCAGCGGCAGGCAGATATCGTCTTGGTGGAGGGATGCCTGGCTGCCAAGATAACATTGTAGACTTCGGACAGATAGTCGAAAGCTATCAACTATTGTCGTTCAACCTCAATGCATGAAAGCGGAGTGTTGACAGGTTTGGTGGGAGAACCCTCCCCTGCTGCTGCGACAGACGATCATCCCGAAAAGGCAGCCTGATCAGAGTACCAATGGCTATGCTCAACAACTCTCCAAGCTCAGACTGGAACCACAAGGATGAACTAGGCCCGTACATTCCTGATCTTCATGAGTACCAGGAGTGGTAAGGGTGGAAAGGCGTACAGGAGGCCTAAGCATCACTCGAGAGAAAAAGTACCTCCAAGTGAGAGCCGCCTTTGAAACTCCTGTGTGCATAATCGCTGACATTGCGCACTCTCAGCAGTGGCGAAGACATTTAACCAAGGCTCTCCTCTCCGCTGAAAGAGACCTTGCACTACCTCCGGAGTGGGATGCCATATGCTATCCGCTAGGTATCCTCTGCTGAGTTTGTATGCCCTGGGGTTTTAGAGAGTCTGGCAGGTGTTAACCACCAGTGATATGCCCTGACATTCCAGCCATGTAAATTGGCGCACAGCCTCAGGACAAAGAGTCCATGACCCCACCCCGCCCGGTTTGTTGCAGTAGCACATGGCGGTGGTGTTGTTCGTGAACATCTGCACTAGCCTTCCCTTGATGGAGGGTAGAAAGTATTTTAATGCCACCCGTGGAGATCGATTTGGTTGATGTGGAGCATGGATTCTGCCGGAAGCCAGAGGCCGCTGATCTCCACCTCTCCCAGATGGCCGCCTCCTCCCAGGAGTGACGCATCTGTCATTATTGTCACATCTGATTGGAAGGTGAGGGGTCTGCCGCTGACCCAAATGAGGTTCATTAACCACCACTGCAGATCTTTTGCAGTTCCCGCCGAGATCTGTACCATGTCTGAAACAGTCCCCTGATGGTGCGCCCACTGAAACTTTCGGCCCACAGCAGGGCCCGCATATCCCAGTGGGCATGTGTTACAAGCAGGATGCAGCAGGCCATGAGGCCCAGTAGCCTCAGAGTCACTCTCACTGAAACCCGGAATAGAGGCTGAAACATCAGTATCATAGGCGACCTCCAGCGGCAGATCCTTCTCCCACCTCGCCGCCAAGACCTGGAACACCCTCCCCACCAACCTACGACAGACCCAAGACCTACTGTCCTTCAGAAGACTTCTCAAGACCTGGCACTTCTTCGATCAGTAGCAGCCCCCCCCCCCCAGTGCCTTGAGACCCTCACGGGTATGTAGTGCGCTTTACAAATTCCTTGATTGATTGATTGATTGATAGGCTGAATATCCTGAATTTGCTCTTCAGGAGGATAAGCCCAAAACTGCACCTTGCCAGAACAGCTCTGATGAAAGGGAGCATCTAAGAGGAAGTCAGGTATGACTTTGGCATGTTGATAGTGAACCCCAGCAAGTGCAGAAGGTCTGCCTTGTGGATGAAATGAAGATCAGCAGCATACCAGGTAGGGTGAAGTAAAGTTTTTATTATTAAGTGCTCCCTGCGACATATGAGTAGCTGTCCCTCTGCCAGCCAATCTCCAACTGGCTTCCTTGAAAAACAACTACTCGAGCTGGAATGTGGAACACAAGGGTAGATGGTGTTCCACATCCCTCACAAGGTAAGGAAAGGCAAAGTACAACTTTGTGCTTGCCAACTTACCATGCATCATCTCAAAGGTGGTCTTATCAGTCACTCCGTGTGCACTTCAGTGATACGCCCACAACATTTCTAAAACCATACCACCAACATCCTCCCCACAAGTCAAAGCCATTTGAATGGTACCCTTGACTATGCGGTTTGCCCTCTCAACTATACCATTTCCCTGAGGATTGTAAAGCGAAGTGTGTTTATGTTTAACACCAGAAGCCTCTAAGAACCCTCGCATTTCTTGAGAAGTCAGTTGCGTGCCATTAACTGTAATAACAACAGATGGTAAGCTCTCCTCCCACCAAATCTCCTTCAATACGCCCACAGTGGCTTTGGTGGTAATCTCCTTGATGAATATTACTATAAGCCTTTTAGTATATAATTCTACAACCACCATGGCAAATCTCAAATTACTTCTCAATTCATTCATAGGGCCGATAAAATCCATGCAGACCGTGTGCCAAGGCCGCTCTGGATCGGCTATATGTCCCAAGTCCGCTTACACTCCCACTCTCAAATGCTTCTCACTCTCAAAGATCAAATTTTTCCTCCCACGTATCTACTTCAACATCCATCCCTGGCTGCCACCAGTCCACACGCAACCTCTTCATCCTAGTTTGACCTAAATGCCCCTAACGCGCTGTTTCAATACATTTGTCCCTCAAGCCTCGAGGAGGAATGAACTGTTCACCTCTCATAATCAAGACGTCACCACACACCCATAACTCATCTGAAAGTTTAAGGCCTGACACAGAGATAAACAGTACTCTCTCTCCTACCTTCTTGCAACACTATACGTTTAACTTCCTACAGGGTAACATCAAACTCCATCTTTTTGATCCATTCGTACTCCATATTGGCATGCGCTCATACTACATTCAAAACATTTTGGACTGCAGTTACAGTGCCTTCATTTTCGCCAAAACATATGGCCCATCCAATTGCCTCCATTCTACAGACAGTCTTAATTAACAATCCACCTGAATGTTTCTCCATCCCTAGATATGCTCCACCTTATAACAGTACTCCTGTAAGCGAGTTGCCATTCTGGAAAGTCTCGCCAAGCATTTACTCATTCCACCCGGTAATAGGGAGTTTATGATCAGATCTTACAGTGAACTTGGAACCCCACAAGTAAGTTTTAGAATACTCACAACCCCCAGGCTGTCGCTAAGGTTTCCTGTTCAATAACAGAATAATTCCTCTCAGTATCAGTCAATGTCACGAATGCCACGGTTTTCTCATGCCCTTTGTGAACTTGTGCTAAAACCACCCCAAGACTTGTAGCACTGTCATTCACAATAAGAATGGATCCTAGTTTAGTATCAAAAGGTGTAAGAATACCAGCCCCTCAAATTTCTCTTTGATCACATCAAAACAATGTTGTTGCTGCTCCCCCCACTCAAAAGTGGCACTCTTCTAGAGTAATCATAAAGTGTCGATCATTTCAGAAAATCTTTGCACAAATTTTGAATAATTTTCAATGAGACCTAGAAGGATCCCAATTTGTCTTTGTCGTCATCCAAAAGGTTTTCCTGTGGCCTAATGCCTTTGGCAGTTATTTCATAGCCCAAATACTCCACCTTGTCAACCATAAATGTACATTTCTCACGACTAATTGTCAACCCAGCTTCCTTTACATTGTGGACAGCTTGTCAGAGAGTTTGATTATGTTGTTCCACTGTGACCCCAAATACAAGAATGTCATCTTGAAATTAAACCATGTTGGTCATGTCCTTAAATAACTCGCTCATCATGCGCTGAAAAAAGCTCTCAGCTGAACAAAGGCCAAACGGCATCAAGGTACGTTGAAAGATTCTTTCCATGGTAATAAACTCTATGAGTGGTTTAGACTTCATGCAGTTTGATTTGATGACATGCATTCTTCAAGTCCAATTCAGAGAAATACCTCCCACCACTCAAAGCTAAGAGTAGCTCATTTATGTTAGGTAGCGGATATGCGTCTACTACTGTATTTTTAGTGTTTTAAATTAATAAAAAGTCTGAGCTTGATATCGGATTTTTCGGTAATAACAGGGGAAACCCACATAGAGCTTTCAACAGGTTCAATCACACCAGATGATACCATATCCCTAAGCATCTGTTTTACTGCTGCTCGAGCCACCAAAGGAATCCTACGTAATTCATGCTGTACAGGTAGTGCATCCGGTTTCAATACTATTTTATGAACATACCCCTCCAAAATGTCTTTCAAGCAAAAATCTTCAACAACCATTACTTGAGTTGGAGCACTGGGATTCACAACAATGCAAAGTTCATATTGGTGCATCAAGCCTAAAATGGGCAGCCCATCTACAGCCACATAAACTTTGCCTATTGTTGATCTTCCACTAAATTCTATAGTAGCCTCCATGTATCCCAACAAGTTTATGGCCTTCCCTTGATATCCACCTGGATTGATATCCTTAGGAGACAAATTCACTCCTCGCCATAATTTTTCAAACACTATTTTTAGAATGATTGTATACATAGAACCATAGTCTACCATAAGTTGTACCATTTTCCCATTGACAATAAATTGTGATTTAAGTATATTACTCCTACCCAGTCCTTCCTCAGCCTCGTCCACACTTACGATTCTGTCTTCATGTGGCACCATACTATTATCCTCATCTATAGCAGCTACTCTGGGTTTGCTGATTTGTTTGCATACTATTGCAAAGTGTCCCCTGCGGCCACATTTCCTACAATTTTTACCTACAGCTACACATCTGCCATAGTCTGCAGTGTGGTAGGTACTACCACACCTATAGCAAGATCTAGTTCATTGCCTAAGTTTTGGTACATCACGGCCAGATTTTAGTACAGCAGCTACATCGAGATCCTCTCTGGCAACGGTAGAGACAACATCTCTATTATTGCATTCTTTTTTACCCATTTCATGCATACAATGTTGCGATTGTTCAACTACTTTAACAATGTCATCTCTGAGCGACGGATTTTTGGCTGCCCAAAGACGTTCTTGAGTTTTCTTACATTTGCAATGAACAATCAGCTGATCACAGACTAGTTCATCAGTCATGGCTCCAAATTTACATTTTAGAGAGAGCTCTCTCAGCTTAGAGACAAAGTCATCTATTGATTGACCTTCTTCTTGTTGGTGAGTATAGAATTAATAACGATTCATGGCCAAGTTAATATCTTTAGCAAACATGGACTCCAGCATGTTTGTTAGCTTCTACATACTCATCTTCAATTGGGTCACCAGTGGCCTGGGTTGCGGGTGGTAAGTACTTAAAAATATGTTGACTTTCTTTGCCTAAGTTGTTTAAAAGTAACGCTTTTTTGCAGGAAGCACTGAAACGAACGCCATCCAAAGGTAAGTTTCCAAGATTGTTATCCAGTCTTCCCATCCAATAGAAAGCGGACCTGGTGAAGCCAAAAATACTGGGGGAGACACAACTGCTCCTTGCGATTGTATGACATAAACCAAAAGGTTTTTCTAAAAATAAACAATGATGCAACTAGAACAACAACAAAAAATAATAATATATAAATATTTTGTTCTCCGAATGTCGACGTTCTTGATCAGTAATAAATCGTGTGCAAGTCACCGAAAAAATAAAGGAATGACTCACAAAGTAGGTGTGAATCACTGTGCTAATAACTGAACCATAACGGACAGCAGGAGGATAATAAAATATTTTCCTAAATAGTAAAATGTAGAAACACTGCTGTGTGAATCATCGAAAAGCAACTAACCCAAAAAATGTGCATATAATTGTAAGGAATGCAAAGCGAGTATCAAGTTACAAGGTGACAGTGGTGTGCAAGGCAACGATAATTAGACTCGCAAATCATGTGAACGACTCACTGTTCTGTTCATCAGTTCCCAAAGAACAATGGCATAAAGCTGTAATGTAGCAGCGCTCAACGATTGGAAACGCCCAAAATGGCCTCCGACGTCATGCAGAGAAACAGAGCAACATGAATTCGAAGGGCAGTGGGCGTGACAGCAGTGCACGCAGAGCTTTGAAGATCTGCTCGTGCTCGCAACTTATTCTTGTGATGGTGCTGGGATTTCTAAGATATGATTGTGAATGACAGTGAACAGTTTGCGATGCACACCCACTAGGTGTGCATCGCAAACTGTTCACTGTCATTCACAATTGACTCTTGTCCCACATTGTGATAGCACCCGCAAAAATGGAAAAGCAGATATGTGAATAACGAGCAAAAACGATAACGGTAACGTTTGGAAACATCAAGACAATCTTGGAGTGACGTTTTTCCACAAGAATATTTCGCAAGAAACAGGGGATTACAAATGATTGACTTTTTCTAAAAAAGAAAGACTTTTTAACCATGTGATTAATTCATCGTTTTTGTGGTGCAGTGCTGAATAACGAATCTACTAATGCTGTAATGTTGAACAGATTATTTGGTTATAGTATAGGCTAATCTATGGTTTCTCGTGTGCAGTAAAAGGAAGGCTCAGTTTTGAAATAAGGATGGGGGGGTCACCATTTCCAGCAGTGGGCTGTAGTAAGAGACGTTTTTTAGATCACAGTGAGAGGCATGCTGGGAGATGGAGTTTGCACACATGGGCACGTATACAGGGTGCATGCGTAAAGACACATAATCCAGGCCAGAGTTTAGGTTACGCAGTTACGTGTGAGATTGACCACCTGGGGACAATCAAGAATGCAGATCTATAGAGTAGCCAAACTAGAGCAGCTTATGAGAGTTGTGCTGTTACAGAGCTGAGTGCTCCGGCGCACCGTTGAAATGCAGTGAAGAAGATGCAAGGCAGTTCAGCAGTTGGGATTTTAAATTAAACACATGTCACGGTGAGTGGAGTAAAAATATCGCCGGCATAGTTAGAACGTTGTATTGCAGGTTAACATCTTTGAAAGGGGTTATATAAACAGAGGGGATTAAGGAAGGTTTGGTTAATCATAGTTACGTGGGGGTTGAACTGAATGGGTATTAACAAGGACGCAGGGGCGGTTTGTCAAAGATACGTTCAGCACGAAGAAATGGGCATGTTTTGAATCGCTGTCTAATGTGCAAGTTAAATTAAATCATTCAACTGTTTGCAGTTAAAATTTGTTAAATACAGCTGTTTATCGTTGCAAGTAGTAATGTCATGTTTACTGATGGCGGTGTTCAATTGTTTGTTTTGTAGATACCCCTGACGAAGGGAATAGATATTCCCGAAATGCATTGGGTGTTGCCAATAAAGTTGTGACATGTGGAAAAACACACTCCTTTCTCGTTTGTGTTACCTTTTGGAGTACAACTGACGCATGAGTAAAATAAATTGATAACAATTGAAGAAGCGGTTTAAAGAATAAAATGAATAAGAGTACAAAGAAGAAAAATTGAATATTTTGATTTATTGGACTCATAACAGTCCAGGCCTTGGCTGTGCAGCCGGAAGGGTTCCCAGAATGTGGTTCCTCTGTGTTTAATTTCTAAGATATGCTCACGCCCGCAGCAAGTCTCCTGTCTGCTCTGCTAAATGTCAGTGCTTCGCGGCCGGGATCATACTCACCAAGTGTCAACTGGAAAGAAATTCCTGCCCCTCGACACTCTCCTCCTGCCCCTCGACACTCTCCTTGATGTCCAGATGCCCCGACTTACAGTGCACGGCTGTTCCACACACTAGGTTCGCAGCAACTACTCCTCGCAGGAATCAGCTTGCTCTTCTCGTCACCAAATTCCTTTGGATAAAATGAAGAACAGCTGCATACCAGGTAGGGTGAAGTAAAGGTTTTATTATCAAGAGTTCCCTGCGACATAGGAGTAGCTGTCCCTCTGCCAGCCAATCTCCAACTGACTTCCTCGCAACACAACTACTCGAGCTGGAATGTGGAACACAAGGGTGGATAGTGTTCCACTTCACTCACAAGGTAAGTAACGGTAAAGTACAAGTTTAACAGTCTGCCATAGTCTGGAGGTGGGAAACGACTACCTAGGGTGAGCCCACCTTCAACAGCCAGTCATCAAGATAGAGAAAGATTGGTACCCCTGATCTCTGCAGATGAGCTGCAACCACTGCCATTACCTTGGTGAACACCTGAGGGGGGCTTGTAAGGCCAAAAGGGATCACAGAGAATTGAAGGTTTTTGTGGCCTACCATGAACCACAGGTAACGTCTGTGGGCAGGCAGGACAGGAATGTGGAAATATGAGTTCTGCAAGTTCAATGCTAGCATCCAGTATCACGGGTCCAGGGCAGACAGGACTTCAGCAAGTGTGAGTGCAGGTCTAACATAGGACAAAGGCCTCTGCCCTTTTTGGGCACCAGAAAGTAGCAGGAAAAACTATGACCCCACTTCTGGCACGGGCACCCTCTCTATGGCTTCCTTGGCCAAGAGAGCCGCCACTTTCTGGCAGAGTAAGTAGAAACGATCCTTCATCAGCCTGTTGCAAGTGGTTGGCATGGGTGTAGGGGTAGTCACGAAGGGGAGGGAGTAGCCCCTTTGGACAATCTGGCAATCCCAGCGGTCTGATGTTATCAACCTTCAGTGGTGCAGGAGATTGTGTATCTTTTCTCCCACTGGATGTCCATGATGGTTGAAGGGCGAACTAAAAAGGTTTTGAGGCTGTGGCTGCCGGGGGGAGTGATGGACTGGCCCGACCACTAGCTGCCCACCCACGGGGTCTGAGTGTACTGTATGCCATGGTGGCTCGATGTGTACAGACTTGGCTGGAAGCCCTTTCTTTGGCCACGAAAAGAGCAAAAGGCGGTATGGGATTGCCGGTAGGGGGCGGGGGGAGGGACTATGGAATGGCACAAGGACCAAGGTGTCCAGCCTCTTGGATTCCCTAGCCGGTAGGATGGTAGGGAATGAGCCAGGGCTTACACGGGAAGTGAAGGCTTGGACTACCAAGCTCCCTGGGGTAGGGAGTTGAGCGGAGAAATTGGGGTTCCCTTGGGTGGGGCTATGACCGTGCTTTTGCACTGTTCACAGGAGTCCCTGTGCAAGGCCTGGACCAGGTCCCAAGCAGGACGTCCGTAAGGTCTTTATTAAATGAGAGAAGTGGTTCTGAGGGGGTCACTCCAGGCTGAAGTACCTCTATCAGTACATTAGTCATGACCACCACTGAAGGCAGGCTAAGGTCGAGGACCTTGAACGCCCTTCTCACCCCCATAATAAAGAATCTCACTCCTTCATCGCCACATCAGGAGAGACCATTCCAGTATCTGGGGAGGTGTCAGGTCCACTGGTGTCTGCCAATTTCACACACCAGTCCATGTTGGGGTCTAGGGGCTGGTATTCCTCATAGTCCAGTGGCCCCTCCCAATCTACCCCAAGTCCTAGCCATAGGAATAGTGCTCAGACTCCAGCCTGGAAGTCAAGGTTCCAGCCGGTGATGGAGTCGGCATCGGGCGACGCCCTTCCATCTCTGTCTCGGAGAGGACACCGGAGATGCCTAGAGCATCATCATTGAAACATTTATTGGGGAAGGTCGAGGTAGTACGACCAGCGCTTATCCTGATCCATTTGTGGATCCAAAGGGCCCAACTAGTGCCGGGAGCACACCGGCTAGTGAGGGACCAGTAGGGGCCCCTCCTGAACCTCCGAGGCCCTTAGGCACACAAGCTGGGACATGTTGCCCAAATATGAGGTGCATGACCTCATAACATTTGTGGAGTTGGGCGGGGATCACTCCAAATACTGGAAACTCAGGGAGGTGCAGAGCTGGTTCATGTGCGGGCCTTGAATGAAGACTTTCCCTTGTCTCATTGGATGACTTCGACGGAAGGGGTAAAGTCAAGAACTCTTTGACTTGTTACTCTTTTTCTTCTTGTGGGACTTACCCAAACGCCCGGACGACTTTGACTGGGATGAAGATCGATGGTTCAGTGACCTGTGGAGTGGCAAGGAGCTTGAGGGACCTTTCTCTTAAGGCTTTGGGGAGCATGGCACGGCAGTCAATGCTGGCCTTCGTGTCATGATTGCACTCAAGGCACCAGAGGCAAAGAAGATGCGGGTTTGTTGGTGACAGGTGCCGCAGGGCATGCAGCAAGCTTTCTAGTGGACAGCCCTGCCACACCATGAGAAAGATTTAAAACAACTTCGCCAAAAAGTTGAAACATGGTCAGGTAAAAAGTGACTGGGAGTAGCTCTCTCCAGATCTGCGCTGAGTGTTGCAGAAAGAAATGAACTGATGTCAGCGCTATGGGGTGGTACCTATATAGGCATCACGCATGTCACTTCCAGTGCGGAGGACGCCGATTACGCAACGCTGAACTGAATACCACCACCTACCAGAGCACATGAGTACTGCTCATAACATTTTTCCAGATCCAGTCTGACGCCTGGGGATAATTCTAAGGTAAGGAATCTGCGGCTAGAAGTCTCTATCAGATTTTATTTGTCCTTTGATGTCACAGGAAGTGATGTCCCACAATCATTGACCCTGTTGTTATTATCAAAAGTGACATCATTGAAATGCAAATAAAACCTACAATAATGAGAATGAAAAACAACAAAAATATAATAAAGTAAATAAAATTGTACTTAATTATAAGCTACATTTTTACCAGGCTTCTATGATGATGGGGTGGCGCCTATATAGGCATCGCGCACGACACTTCCAGTGCGGAGGATGCCGACGACGCAACGATGAACTGAACACCACCACCTACCAGCGCACATGAGTACTGCTCATAAAAAATTTCCAGATCCAGTCTGACGCCTGGGGATAATTCTAAGGTAAGGAATCTGCGGCCAGAAGCCTCTATCAGATTGTATTTGTCCTTTGACTGTGATGTCAAAGGAAGTGATGTCCCACAATCATTGAACCTGTTGTCATTATCAAAAGTGACATCATTGAAATGCAAATAAAACCTACAATAATGGGAATGAAAAACAACAAAAATATACTAAAGTAAATAAAATTGTACTTAATTATAAGCTACGTTTTTACCAGGCTTCTATGATGAAGTTTTTTTTTTTTTTTTTTTAACTTTTTTTTTTTTATTTAGTTTTGAAAAACATAACAATGCGAGAATATCGGCTGTGCAGATTTTTAGGAACAAGTGCGGAGATATATCATTACACTCCCCCCTCATATACAAACAGCAGTTCAACATCATGGCAGCAGACCATAGAAAGACCCCCCATCCAGAGCCCACCCGTCTCATCCGCCCGTGTCCACCAAAGGGGAATGACGCAGTCAGGACACACCAACCATGTGCAGCGGGCACCCCCATCTTCGGCTCAGCTCCCCCAATGCAGCCCGCCCCGAGAGCGCACATCCCCCCATTACCCAACAGGGAGGACTACCTGAGCTACCCCACTCCCGTAGGCACTATTCCGGAACTGGTTCGCGGTGGGGAAGAGCTCGGGAGGTTAGCGATATAGGTCTTGTAGGGGCCCCAGATATCCTTGGGACGCGCCACTGCAGGGAGGAGACTGGCGTAGATCTCGCTATTTGTGCTGCAATAAGCCATAGACGTGAGCCATGTCCCGGCCGTGGGGGCCGTTCTACCGCCCCAATGTTTTGCCACCTCCCGTTTGGCGAGTAGCAGGCCCAGGGAGGCTAGCCTGCGGACGTTCTTGGGGAAGTTCACTGTGTAGCCCAATAACGCAACCTCCGGAGTGGGAACCAGCGTGAGCTCCAACATAGCGCCAAGGATCTCATGTATCTGCGTCCAGTATGATTGCAGTCTGGGGCACGTCCAGGACAGGTGTGCAAAGTTAGCGTGTGGTGCAGCGCATTTCCAACATGTGTGCGGGCGCGCAGGGTCAATGGCGTGGAGCCTAGCTGGGGTCATGTAGCAGCGGCGAAGAAATTTATAATGGAGGAGCTTATGTCGACTATTGAGCGATATCGCGTTAGTGACTTTGCAACAAGCGGTCCATTGGTCATCTGTGATCGGCCTACCCAAATCTGCCTCCCAGGCCGCTCTCAATCGGCCATCCTCACATGGAACCAGCGCCGCGCATGCCTTATAAAGCTTAGATACCATGTGGGCACCCGAGTCCTTGTCAATGAGGAGAGTTAGAGGCTCGAAGGATGCTGGCTCGAGAGGGAATCCCGCAATGTCTGAACGAGCCGCACAATAAAGCCGGCGCAGGACAAATTTGTCCATGAACGTGGCCTCACTGAAGCGCTCCTCCTCCGAGACCGAAAATATGTGGCCCCCAGGGTAGAGGTCCCCGATCTTAGTAAGGTGAAACTTGGTCAAAGTACGCTGAACCAGCGCCTCCCCCGTGCCAGACAGCAATCCGGGGTTGGGAAGTGGAAGAGAAGAGGAGTAGAGGAGAGGTTGGGCAAGATAGCGAGTAAGACGATGCCACGGCCAGCTTGTGGTGGACACCGTTTGAATATCAACTGGGTCCCGGGGAACCCCCTTTGGCAACACAGCCGCTAAACGGCCCGGGAGAACGAAATCCGCCTCGGGACGCAGGAACGGAATACGAGCGTCAGGGTGGTACCAGGCATAGGCGTGCGCACATTGCGCAACCAGATAGTACAAATACAGATCCGGTACCCCGAGGCCGCCCCTATCAGGAGGGAGCGTGAGGGTCTTCCAACCGATCCGGGGGTGCTTCCCGCCCCATACCAGCCTGAGCAGCTGGGATCGCAGCGTGGAGAAGAAGGCCCGGGTGATAGGGACAGGGATATTATTGAAGAGGTATAAAAATCTAGGGAGAACTATCATTTTTATGATTGCAATTCTGGCCGACATGGACAGTGGGAGCCTCAACCATCCCTCCACCTGTGTCTCCAGCCTGTCCAAAGCGCGGCCATAGTTGAGGCGGATAAGTTCGTCCGTGTTAAGATGGATCTGTACGCCCAGGTACCGAACCGAGTCAGAGCACCACTCCAACGGGTACTCGCACTGCCATGGGGAGGTGCTGCTGGTTAATGGGAAGATTACGGACTTATGCCAGTTGATGCCCAGCCCGGAGTGTGCGCCGAAACGAAGGATCTCCCGTATCAGGGGGGCTAGGTTGACCTGCGGTTCTCTTACATACAGTATGGTGTCATCTGCGTAGAGGGACGCAAGCAAGGGACCCGTCCGGAACTGGAGACCCCTGTGGAGATGGCGCTCCTGGAAATGTCGGATCAAGGGGTCCATGGCCAAAATGAACAGTAGCGGTGAGAGTGGACAGCCCTGCCGCGTGCCACGCGTTAAAGAGAAGGGACAGGACAGCGTGCCATTGATACGCAATCGGGCCGTGGGGCGGCTATACAAAAGCCTCGTGGTAGCAGGAAGTTCTCCGGCATGCCCATACGTTGCATGACGGAGAGAAAGAAAGGCCATTCTAGAGTGTCGAAGGCCTTCTCGGTATCCAGGAGGACCGCCGCCGCAGGCGTGGCAGGGTTAATTCTATGTAGGACCGTGAAAAGCGTTCGCAGATTTAAAGACGTAGAGCGACGCGGGACAAAGCCCGACTGGACGGGCGAAATGATAAATTCCATCAATTGAGAGAGCCTGTTGGCCACTATCTTTGCCAGGATCTTGTAGTCAAAGTTTAAAAGGGAGAGGGGCCGATAGGAACTACACAACGTCGGGTCCTTGTTTGGTTTTGGAAGTAGGACTATAACCGCCTCGCTGAGGGTAGCCGGAAGGGAGCCGCGCTCCAGAGCCTCCGCATACACTTCTATCAGTTGTGGCGCCAGCTGATCAGAGAAAGCCTTATAAAAATCCCCGGAGAAGCCATCTAGGCCGGGGGCTGTGGACCCGCGAAGCACTTTAATCGCCCCGCGCACCTCCGCCACAGTTATAGGCTCCGCCATGAACTCCTGTATGCCCTTATCGAGGAACACAAGTGCGATTTCCGACAAGTAGGCCGCACGAGAGGCTGGGGATTCCCCCAGCTTGGTCTTGTATAGCTCGGAGAAGTAGGTCAGGAATTCGTCTCTGATCTCTGTGGGAGTTGTGCGGAGCGAGCCATCCACGCCCCTCACCTCAACTATCAAGGACTTACCATACGGAGGCCTCAAAGCCTGAGCCAGTGTGCGTCCCGGCCTGTCTCCCTCACCATATCTACGCGCCGTCTGGTACTTCCCAAGATACAGAATCTCCCTGTCCGCAGCCTCCCGGAAGTCAGTCAGGAGGCGAAGCCGCCTAGCAGACACGTCCCCAGCCTGCCCACACTGCGCCTCAGCATCAATCAACTCTAGCTGTGCCTCCAGTTGCTTAATGGTTGCGCGCAGTGCCTTCAGGACCCCAGAGTGCTTGGCTATGCAAATCCCCCTGATGTAGGCCTTAAACCCCTCCCAGAGCGCGGCCTGAGAGTCTACAGATCTTGCATTAATCGTGAAGTAGTCCTCTATCGCTTCGGAAATCTCGTGGACAAATAAGTCATCCAGCAGTGCTCTCCCAGGGAATCGCCACTGTCGCTCAAAACCCTCGGGGCGCGGGACATCCAAGCGGAGCGACACAGGGGAGTGGTCTGAGTACGTTCTAGGGAGAGTAAGGAGCCCACCAAACCATGGGGACAGGCCCGGGGACAGCAACCAATAGTCAATTCTGGTCCAAGTGTTGTGTTGCCCCGAGAAATGTGTGTAGTCAGTGGTGTTTGGGTTGCGCCTGCGCCAAATATCTACTAGGGAGAACTGGTGACAAAGGTCCAAAAGAGCGCGCCGCGCCCTGGGCTTGGAAGGAGCAGCCCCAGATGTGCTATCCAAATCAGCATCTAGCAATAAGTTAAAGTCGCCGCCAAGGATGAGGCCCGCTGGTTCAAGCGTCGCAAGCTGGGCAGTCAGCGCATGAAAAAATTCCGGGGAATCAGTGTTAGGGGCATACACACATACCAGGATGATCGCATGACCCATCAACACCCCTCGTACTATGCAGAAGCGACCCTCCGGATCCCCCCGGAACAGCTGGCAATGAAACGGGACTCTCTTGTGAATCAGCACCGCGGTGCCTCGGGCGTAATTGCTAAAATTGGAGAAGTATCTATGGGCGCCCCAGGAAGCTGCAAAGCGAGCGGGAACAGAGGTGTGTAAATGCGTTTCTTGCAGGAAGGCAATGTCGACCCTGTGTCGATTCAGATAGTGTAGTACCTGCTTGCATTTTCGTTGATTGTTCAGGCCTCTGACGTTCCAAGACATGAGTGAAAGGCCAAGGGGGGCTTCATGTAAGCCTATGTGTACCGTTGCTGCCATACCACTAGGAATGAGAGCAGGAAAGCAGAAGCGTCTCCGTGTATCCGCAAAGTTACAATCTGACCAGCCATGTCAAGAATATCAAAACTCCCCATCCCGTCCCCCCACCCCCCACCCAGCCACATCACGCAAACGTGAGGCAAACCCCAACCTGTGGAAGAAAAGCGAAGTTTCAAATAGCAATACCAATGATATACAATTGAACAAAAAATAGGCATTGTAAGCCAAAAATGCTCCCGGCGGTGTCAACCAAAGGGGAGTGGCAACGACCCGCCGCCGACCCAGCACCACAGAAAAAACAAGGACATAGCAAAGTGTCTCGAACGTCCCCATTGCAAACAGACAGAAAAAGAAGTCTAAAGCTGCGTTGCGGGCACCGACTCAGCCCGGCCCAGAGCCGGAGAACAGGTCTTGGCTAATCGCAGAACCACTGCGCGGAGGACAGTGTCCATCCTCATCGGCCCCCGAAGGGCCCCTGCGTGGATTATATATTCGGCAGAACTCCTGCACTGCAGTAGGATTGTCAAATATCCGCGGTCGGCCATCGATGTCAACCCTCAGCCGGGCCGGATACAGCATACCATACTTGAGGCCCAGGTTGCGGAGCGCAGCTTTCGCCCCAACATATTTACGCCTAGCCTCCTGTACCATGGCGGTGAAATCAGGGTAGAACGAGAGTCTCGAGCCCTGCCAGGTGATCTCGCCCTTCTCCCTGGCCAGCCTCAGGGCCGTGTCCCGGTCTCGGAAGTTCATGATCCGGGCGATCAGAGGGCGAGGAGGGAGCCCCGGGTTAGGTCGCGGCCCAAGTGAGCGGTGCGCCCTCTCTACCACAAAGCCTGGTGTGAAGGAATCTCTCCCAAAAATGTCCAACAATAGTTGCTCAACAAAAACATCCAGCCTGCCGGTAGCCGTGGATTCAGGAACCCCAGTGTTTCGGACGTTATTGCGCCGACTGCGCGATTCCAAGTCCTCGTTCTTGATTGCCACTTCCTTTAGTATGCGCTCCAGCCGGTATAAGCGTTTGGTGTCCTGCACTGCGCCATCTTCCACCGCAGATATTCGAGCCTCAGCCTCCCCCAAACGCTTATCGTGGGCCTGGACCTTCGCCCCCATCGTTTCTAATGTTTTGTTCAGGGCATCAAAGCGTCCATCGAGGGCCCTGAATCCAGCACGCATCTCTTGAAGCCATTCTGGGGGTGGAGCAGCAGTCGCCGGGCCAGCGGACTGGCCTCCAGCAGCGTCCGACATGTCCGGGCGTTGGTCCGCCGGCTGATCGTGGAGCCTTTCAAAGGGCAAAGTCTTTTGTTTGGGGTCCTTTCGTCCCATGCCCCCACCAGGACAGACTGCCAGTCGCGGGTAGGGTGCCAACAGGCGGCTTCAAGGCACTGGGACAACGACTCAGGAGGAGAAACGGCTCCGCCACCTCTTCGGCCCGCAGCGCGGGCGATGCAGCGGTCCCTCGCAGGCTCCGACCACGTGGCACACCAGACCCGGGCACCAGCACCGGCCGCACCGCTACAAGGCGTCCTCTTCGCGCTAAAGACCAGGGGGAGCCTCTCTGGGGGTCCGAGTCTCGGACCAAGCAGCGCGGGCGGCCAGCGGGGCGACAGCTGACGCGGCCAGGCGACTCAGGGCCGGGGAGAGGGAGCCCGGACGGCGCAGGCCGCGAACCCCAGGAGCAGCCGAGCCAGGTCCCAGGGAAGGGGGGCAGAGGCGGCCCGGGCGCTAGGGTCCGCGCGGATCCCCTCCAGCCCACCCCCACCGCCAGTCAGCCGTGCCGTCGCCCCCCCAGGTCCCCAGACCGCAACAGCGCGGGGAACCCGAGCGGGGCCAGCGAAGGAGGAAGCGGCCGCGGCGCCGAGCAACGGCCCAACGCCCGATCCGCTCCAGGCCAACGGCGGCTAAGGGGGCGAAGCGGGCCCACACCAGACCGCGCCCCAGCGCTCAAATCCCCCCCCCCCCAGTTTCCCCCCGGCCACCCGCATCACCATCGGCCGCCGCCGCCGCACTAACCTCCCCGGCCGCCGAGTCAGACCGCCATCTTGGGCATCGGGTCCGCTCGGCCCCGGCGTTCTTCGGCCGCTCCGGGCGCAGTCGGGGCCAGATCACCACTCCGGGTCGCTGCAGGAGAGCAGGGGAGTCAGCGCCGGGTCCGGGCAGCCTTCGCCCGCATCAGGAGGTCGGGAAAGACAGGTTTGGTGCTGAGTCGGCCACGGAGCTTCAACACCGCGCGGCCATCTCAGCCCGCGGCTTGGCCACGCCCCCCTTCTATGATGAAGTTTCAGAGGTTCAACCACAAAAATCATAAAGCATAGAGAAGGGAAACGTTCATCGTAGACCAGCTGCAGCCACCTTCCTCTTAAACATAGCTTCTAATGTTCAGGTACAGACTAACAAACCCCAGTCATCACAAGCCAACCATAATTTCTCTAGATATACCAGTAACGTATCGAAACATAGCCTCAAATACCAAAATTGACCCTTAAAAGCCCTGGCAGAATCTTCATATGTGAACACAAAACCAGTTGATGACACATAATGGCATAGTCATTAATTAAAGGCTGACCCTGGGTGGTATGCATATGTAAGTTTTCTTTGTAGGAACCAATCTGCAAAAAAAATGCATATTGGCTGCCGCATGTGCAAATATACCCACCAAAATACTCAGTCACTTCTCACATACAATTTCCAGTCTGTTGGTGTCTCTCCAGTTACAACTGTTTACATGCACAGGAAATTCATGTGCCTAATCTGGGAGTAGCAATTACATTTTAGCACTTATTTGGGTAGCATATACCTACCTTAGAATGATAAAAATGTAATTTATTAAACCAGAAGAATGAAAAATAAGTCATATATTTTCAGGATAACCACTGACTCTGTAGCTGATTTGCATTTAGAAAGAATTGATTTAAATTTATTTTATGTGGATATTAAAAATCCAAAAGAACAATTGATGGACAGAACGCTGCAAAATGCCAAGCATTCACCCCAGTACAGAGATCTGGGTTAAATCTATTGTTCTTTTGCTCACCATGCCACCCCAGTTCAGACCTAGCCATATTCAAATCAGTTGTGACCCTGTTCCCCATGGGAACAGTCCAGCTAGAACTACCAGGCCAGGTCCTCCCTGGACTGGAAACAAGCATCCTGGGACCGGTTTTGGTGCATCATCCCATATCAGCCAGGCTACCTTGACTCCAGTGGCATGGAGAGCACAGGACTTGGCAGTTTGGACTGAACTGTTCCCATGAGGCACAGGGTCAAGACTGATTTGCATAAGGCTGGGTGTAAACTTTGGGAGGCATGGTGAGCAAAACAAAGATTGATTTAACCCAGATCTCTTGACTGGGGGTGAATGTTTGATTTGCTCTGCATTCCATCCATCATCTGTGTGTCTTTTGCTTTCTCGCCCTAAGTGCATGCCTAGACGTGGGTCCCGGGCTCACTGCACAACTGGATTCAAGCTAGCCTGGCTGATGAGGGGTGATGCCCTGAAACCAGTCCCAGGATGCTTGTTTCCGGTCCAGAGAGGACCTAGCTTGGCAGTTTGAGCTGGACTGTTCTCATCAGGCACAGGGTCATGAATGATTTGCATATGGTTGGGTCTAAACCATCTGTGTGTCTTTTAATATTAAAAATCCAGCATGGAGAGGGATTTCTGGACTTGGTCTGGACACCCAAGACTGGGTAATTATAGTTAGGATCCATATGAAATGCCTTTTTTGTATTTTTAATAACTTTGGCGCAGTTTAAAAAATCTCCACTAAAATGTCCAGAAAAAGTTCTCACTTTTTTGAGAATGGAAGGTTTAGGATTGAACAGTCAAACAGGGAGCAAAAAAAAAAGGGGGGGGGGGGTCCCAAAATTCATTTTCCTCATTCATTTTCCAAAGTAGATTTAGACCCAGCTAGAGCCCAATCCACTGAACGGATTTAAAGCAAATTTGGCAGAGAGATAAATCTTGGTCCAGAATAAGGGCTTTTTGCCATTTGGTGTAAATGTGTTTGGTAGTTTCTGAGCAATTAATGCTCAAAAAGTTTGTATACTTCACGTCATGGAGGATCCGCAGAGCCAACAGATCTCCTGCGGACATCTGATTGGCTGCCACCGCATCAACTAGGAAGTGGTGGCAGCCATTTTAGGACTCTGGACTTGGTCCCGAGCCCTTACAAAAATTAAACAAAAGTCATTGGGGGCAGGTAAGGCATAACTTTGTGGAGGATCCGTGAATGTACAACAGCATATTTGTTTTTTAAATCAGGCTTCGCGGGCCAGGACTTGTGAGGGGGTGGTACTGATATTAAGGGGAGAGAACACATGGACCCCGCTCACCGAGCCTAATCAGGGGACCCCGTACCCTGAGTCTGCCATTTTAATAAATGGGAGGGTGGTGCTTGGCCTCCCTCCCTGAGCCTACCAAGACCATGGGAGCCCCATCCACTGAGGCCAAAATAATTTAAAAGGGGAGAGGGGCCATGTTGAGGTTCCGTGTGAGACGGGACGGCACTTTTGAGTGGTGACGAATATGGACGAGTGTGGTATCTATGAACCGCAAATGACGAGTACAGTGGGTGTGCGAAGTTTCGCTATGCAGCCTTGTACGGTTCGTCTCATTTTTGTGTTCGTTCATTCGAACCCTCGGGTTCCATTTTAGATACAGCGTCCATTTTGTTTCTTGCCCTCAAGTAGCCAGCGAACGGGCTTTTGTCCGTTTCGTGACCCTGGGACTTTCAAGATAGTATGAAGGACACGTGTTTCTTTGAGGTGACTTTTATGACGAGGGGAATGACACGAGTAAGGCAGATGGCCCCGCTCGAGGCTCATCTTGCCGCTCCGGTCTATTGTTTCAGTCACGCATACATTAGACACGAGGTCTTTGATCCCTCTCTCGAGTTTCCATTATTGCCTCTAGCATTCTTTTCTAACCTGTTGTGCATCCTCATCCTTTCCTCGCATCCTGTTTTCCGTCCTTCCTCTTAATGTGTTTATTGCGGAGGGGATATGTTTTTACAGTTGGGAACCGGCAAGACTGTTGTAATTATGTTCCGGCCTCCTGAAACATGAACGCGACCCTTTTGAAGTTTATTGTGGGAACTGAGTTGTAACCTTTGTTCGCCATACTGCGCTATGGCAAAAACGTGTATAAAAGGAGCGACCCACTTCTATGAATTTGAAGCAGTCTCCGAGAACCTACACGCTGTGTACTTCTTGTGACTTCTGTATCCCTGCAGTAAATAAACGCTGATCTCTGACGTCGCTGGAAGTGTCCCGTGTCTCTGTGTCTTGTACGCCAGAACAGGTAACCCACGAAGGTTTCAGGTGTTGTCCCCTGGCACCGCTGGGTCTTAAGAAAACCCAGTCCTTCAGTGTGGCCCTTCTCGGTGAGTCTAAGAAGGCCTTGGGGATCCTTTCTCCTTTGGCCACAT